>NW_025968428.1:0-25000 GCF_021869965.1 Rhincodon typus | reverse complement strand
ATGGTTAAGTGCCTTCATTGCTCAGACCATTGAGTACAGGAGTTGGGACATCATGCTGAGGTAAAACATAACTTTCGCGAGGACTCTTCTGGAGTACTGTGTCCAGTTCTGGTCACTCTGTTATAGGAAGAATATTAAGTTGGAGAGGGTTCAGAAAAGATTTACCAGAATGTTGCCAGGAATGGAGGGTTTAAGCTATAAGGAGCAGCTGGATAGGCTGGGACTTTTGTCACTGGAGCATAGGAGTTTGAGAGGTGGCCTTGTAAAGATTTATAAAATCATGAGGGGTATAGATAAGGTGAATGGCAGGTGTCTTTTCCCTGTGGTGGAAAATTTCAAGAGTAGGGGACATATTTTTAAGGTGAGAGGAGAAAGACCTAAAAAATCATGAGGAGCAACTTTTTTTTTTAAAATACAGAGAGAGTGGATCATGTATGGAATGAACTTCCAAAGGAAGTGGTGGATGCAGGTTGTTGCAACATTTAAAAGACATTTGTACATGAATAAGAAATATTTGGAGGGATACAGGCCAAGCACAAGCAGGTAGAACTAGTTTAGTTTGGGATTATGGTCAGAATGGACTGGTTAGAAAGCAGAGTCTGTTTCCGTGCTGTATGGCTCTATGATAACTAGGGTGGGGCAATAAATGGTGTTCGAGCAGCAATGCCCATGAATGAATGGAGTAAAAATGTTTCTCCCTTTCAAAGCAAATGCTAAACTCTACAACTTATGGCCATAGTTTCCCACTGGATCTTTTACTCAGATCATTTATTAAACCTACCTCATTACCAGTTACAAAAGAACCTAACCTGTTTGGATCCACAGCATATTGATCTTGGAATCAGCTCCGAATAAATTATGAATTATATTCTATGGCTACCTCTGTTAATTTGACTTTCCCAAGATCCATGAAGATTAAAGTCACTCATGATCAGCATACTGCCTTTTTTTTTTAACATGTCCTTATTATCTCCTGATTTATTCTGTCATACAGTTTGGCTGTTGTACAGAGACCTATAGATTACTCATATCAACGACATTCTTCCCTTTGTTATTTCTTACCTCCATTCATATGGATTCCACATCTTCCCAATCCAAGATCGTTTCCTGTTATTGTACTTATTTCATCCCGTGCTAACAAAACTGGACCACCACCCTTTCCTTCTTGACATTTCTTTCAATAAGTTACATAACCCTGAATATTTAGTTCCCTGCTTCGATTTTTGGATCCATGTCTTCACAAAGGCGAGAAGGGCTATAACCATGGACCTCATCTTGTGCTGTTAAGACATTTATTTTGAATACAGTTAACATCCACAATCTAACAATGATTAGTATGTTTCTGTGATGTTTGGTTGAGGGATAAATATTGGCCAGACACCAAAGAAAATTATCCTCTTCCTTCATTGATACTGCAAGTTTTTCGATCCACCTGCTGGGCAGACAATCTTAGTATACACTGCATGCAAAGGACAGCACCTCAGCACAGCACTCATGAAGTACTTCACTGGGAGCACCTGTATGGACTTTAAACTCTGAACTTGTGAGACTAAGGGACCACATTTTCTCTTTTGGACTATAAACTGGAAAATGGCAGTTGGACACTACTGTATAGCTAAAAAGTACCAGGAAGATTTTTCCTGCAACTTGAAGATCAAGTGGGATTGTGTGGTGTACGCTAATTATACAAGACTGTTACCTTTCAGAGCAGCGAGTTAGATACTTTATGAGACAGATTTGAATTAAGGAATAAATGCCCAATGACAGCCGTCCTATTGGTCCAGCGGCTGCATTCTGTTACAGACCTATCCAGAAGCCTGCAAATAAGTAGCAGCTCTCATCATTTCCACATCAGTGAAAACACAAAAAAAATGAAAAGTTTAAAGAACACATTCAAATATGAGAAAAGACACAAGTCCACCGATCAGTACTGAATTAAAGATTACCCACTGCCCTGCAGATAGGGTGGCATCATTGCTTAAATCAAAATAATAGAGAGAAATAACTCTCCACTCTCGTGGCCTGAACACAGATGACAGAACATTTTTTGTGTCTTTCTCTCCACCCATATTTGCACCAGATCATATTTCTTTTTTCATGAATGGGTATGTTTGGGGTTCTAAAGGGGTATAGCACAATATGCATAATGGTAAATTAGTAATCCTTTACCACCAATTGTTAATGAGTAAGTATTCTTTCACATTTTCCTGTTAATAGCAAAACCTGAATGACAATTGTCCTCAAAAGCAGTCCATCAGCCAAAATGATCATCTTGTCTTTTTTTTAAATTTAACCTACTTTTCTAAATCAGCCTATTCAGAGGTGTTATTACACACCGCTGGAGAAGGTTGGTCTTGAACTAGGGACTCTTGTTCCAGGGATAGGGACACTACCACTGCACCACAAGAGCCGCCCCTCATCTTGATAGTTCAATTGTGTAATTACACATTTGTAGCGCCTTGTTGAATAGTGGGGCTGACAAACAAATACCAATACAGCTTAAGTATTGAAAACAATCTGATCAAATTAAAATGAAGGATATCAACAATAAAGGGTAGTAGCCAAAAGAAAATCAGCTGACTGGGTAATCAGCAGAGGCTGCTGACCTCCGCCTGAGAATGATACATAGATGCAAGAAAGAGTGGGATTTGACCATTCTAGCCTGCGGATAAAATCATAGCTGAAGTGATTCAAGCTTTAAGTCCACTTCCAGTTGTTCCCCATAATCCTTAACTCCCCATCAATCAAAAATCTGTCCTGTTTAGTCTCAAATAGATGACCCAGACCTTACAGCTCTGATGTAGAGAATTCCAAAGATTAACACCCCTCAGAAGAAATTCCTCCTGTCGCCATTTTAAATGCAAAGCCATTGTGCTTAACCTTCTCAAGCTGGCACAGGTTTAACAAAAAGAGATTGAAAGCATGCTGAAAGACAATATAAATCAAAGCGAGTTGCAGCAAATGGAGCTTATCTATCATAATGGTGTGAAAACCAGATTGTAGCCAACGACTATGCGTGGACTATCGCAAAGTCAATGCAGTTACAAAATCTGACTCGTATCCTATCTGACATTTAGAAAACTGTATTGACAAGTTGGACAAGCAACTTATATTTCAAAGTTGGACTTAAAGGATCCTGGCAGGTACATTTATCTGAAAGGGCAAAAACAATTTTGGCTTTCGTGACATCAAATAGACTATACCAGTTTAAAGACATGCCACTCAGTATGAAGAATGCGCTAGCCACATTTCAAAGACCAACCAATAAAGTCTTTTCAGGATTACCCAATTGTGTAGTGTACACAGACGATTTAGTAATTTTTAGTCACACATGGAAGGAACATATGAAGCATCTATCTGAATTGTTCAATCGACTTCATGAGGCGGGCTTGGTGATAAAACTAGCCAAGAATGCGTTCACAAAAGTCCAAATCACATTCCTGGGCCATGTCACCGGACGTGGACAAACGGCCTCGCGGAATTTGAAAACAAAGGTTATTGCGGAGTTTCCCATACCATTGACAAAGAAGGAAGTACTACAATTCCTGGCAATGAGCAGTTTTTAATTGGAAATTCTCACTGAAATTTAGCAGCGTGGTTGCTCCACTGACTGACCTGTTGAACATGTGCAGAAAATTTCAGTGGACGGAACAGCAGCAGAAAGCATTTGACAACCTGAAAGCTGTGTTAACCACTGCCCCAGTGTTTGCCACACTTAACTAAGCAAAGCCATTCAAGGTGAGTGATGTGGGTATTGTTGCAATAGGCTTGCAAAACGACGATGAGAAGATAGAAAGACCTGTTTGGGTATTTTTCCAAAAAGTTGATATTCATCAACAGAAATATATCACAAATGAGAAGGAGACCTTGGGTTTGGTGTTGGTGTTGCAACATTTCAACATTTATATTGCCAATCATGTCTGAGATAACGGTGTATACTGATCTTAACGTTTCTCAAAAAATTTAAGGATAAAAATTCCAGACTATTTAGATAGAGCTTATGACTGCAGCTATTCAATTTGAAAATTATATATGTGGCAGGATGACAGAATGCAATTGCTGATGCATTGTCACAACTTGGAGATAAGACAAGAGGTGTTCGGTGGCAGAAGAAATGGATTGAAATGGAGTGTAGCAGTGAATGTTTGCATGCTTAGAGTCAATGTTATGTATATGTACTGTAGTGTACTAATAGTGCAAGACTAAAAATTTTTAAAAATGAAGCCATCTTTGCACATTGATGGCTTTTTTTTTAAAAGAAGGGAGGAGATGTGATGATCCTATGGCTTTAAGGGGTGTATTTTGTCCTATTTTTAAAGAAGACAAGTTAAGACAGCAGTGACAAGTGGTCTGTTCCAAGTCAATAACATAAACAGCTAGTGAGGCCTCGGGTTTGTTTTTTTATAAAATTGGAACAAAAGAAACAGCATGAAGGGGCGGGTCAAACTCCCTCAGAACCAGGATTTTGCTGGGGTCTTGATGCTGGATGTGGAAGCTGTTATTCCTCTCTGTTACAGCTAAAAGTCTGGGTTCTCTTCCTGTTGCTGGAGCTGCATTTGAGACAATCTATTTTACTGATTTTACTTATTTTGCCGAGGGTATGCATTTATGGGATGTTACTATATTGGAACAGTTGCTGTTTACTAGTTAAATAATCTAATGGTCTGTTAAGTTTTCCAGTAGAATTAAGTTATTCCAATTCTTCTTTATTTTGTTTGTATTTTAACTGGAATTTTGGAAACAAACACTGTTAGCTTACATCTGGTTGTGACAGGCTAAGTAAGGGTGGAACCAAGAAAAGGCACTCTCTCTCTCTGAGCTGGACAGAAGATTGGGAGTGGAGGACAGCATTGTGGATGATGTCATCGAAAGTTACAGACTTCAATGGAGCCATGGGAACTGGGGTAGGCCAATCGGCCCTTCAAGTCTGCTATACCATTCAACAACATTAGTATTTGTTGGATATCAGCCAGTCTCGCTCTCCCCAAAAATCTTGCACTCTCTCTCCTTTCAAAAATCTAACTCAGCCCAGAATAAATTTGATGATCCGATCAACAATATTTGCTAGGGAAGAGAATTCCACTGAATAATGACCCACAAAACAAAAATTCCAAAAGATCTCTTATTCTTTAATTGTAGGATGTTGCCCAATGGTCATAACTTTAGTCAGGGCTACAAGCACAAGTTGTGAGGGTTTGAAGGAGAGAAACTCTGAGTTGGAGAGATTCAAATAGGGAGATACAACAAGATGGAAACAGATTTGCGAGTTGAGCAGATATCATACACCTGAGAAGAAAGATACATGTACATATGTGATTTTCTTTCGAGCAAGTCATAATAAAAGTCTCTCTTCTACAAAAATGATCCAAATAGAGGGTACTACAAACAAGATTAGCTACCATGAGAATCAGAAAGAAAAGCTGAATAGCTTGCACCATAGCTAGGATAAGGTCAAGATAGCTGACGGCGTGCCTTGGAGCATAGGGCAGAAACTAGAGACAGTGACAGGTGTTCTGCTCGGAGTGAAAGGAAGTGAGGTGAGAGAAAGTGTGTAGACAACTGGTCTTCGCTTTAACGACTAGAAATGTGGAGCTTAGACAGTAAAGGGAACTTGGAAAAAAAAGGTGTAAAGGAGAGAATTAGCAGTGAAATGCGACTGGAGTATTGATTGGTTTGTACACAGAAAAGTAGAGCACAGTATTGTCTATTATCATCCCGCAAAGGTATGGTGTAAACAAAACTAAATGCATTCGACATGTACTCGGGTCTACAATACATCGATTTCAGGGGTTAGATATAACCAGGGAGAACAATCAGGATGGGAAGGGAGTAAAGCTTGGAATGCAGAAAAGGAACCAAAGGTGATAAGACAGGGAAGCTGTTTAAGCATCATTCCATAGACAATAACATTCAGACTGTAGACAGCCCAGTATCAATAAAATGCACAGCGAATTATGGACAATAAACTGCCATACTGCTCAAGTTCTGGGGCAACATCCCTCGATCGTCGTCTCTCAGGAATAGGAGCGTTCCTTCTAGTTGTAGTTCCTTCTGCTGCTCCGTTGTTGCATTCCCCTTTTGAAGCTTGTTGCCATCACCAGTAAACTAATAATGCATGGTCTTTGGATAGCGTATTCTCTGCTCTCACCGCAGTCTCCTTTACGTTGGAGTAAGTCTGAATGCAAACCTGGCAGGCCTCTTGTGGAAATACCTCTGTTCAGTCTGCCAGTGTGATCCTGAGTTTCCAGTGTTTTGTCATTTCAATTCTTGACCTTGCTGTCAAGCTGACATCCAGGCTCTGAGCTACTGCACTATCGTAATGAAGCTCAACGCAAGAGCTAAAGGAAGAGCCCCTCATTTTCACTCGGAAATTTACAGCCTTCTGGATTCAACACTTGACATTCAACAATTGTAGACCCTAATCTGTCATATGGTTCACTTTTACTTGCACGTTTTAGTACTTCTCTTTTTTTTTGTCTTTCTCACGGCAGTATACCTGCTCTGGGAACACTTTTTGTTCCATTTTCCTGCCCCACCATCCTTCCAGTTGGCCATGTAAAACTAACTCTGTCATTTGATCTACTGTTCCACCCTAACACAGCCCATCCCTTTTGTTTTTGCTGTACCCAGCTCTTGCTCAAAACCATTTACATTTCTAACTTCTCCCATTTTTGAAGGTCATTGACCTGAAGCTTTAACTCTAACTTGCTTGTGTTCTCCACAGAGGCTGAGTATTTCCAGCACTTTCTGCTTTGCTTTCTTCTTAAGCAGTTGATTTTATCTGGTTAAGATGAATTTGGTTAAGTTGAAGTCTTCAGCAAGCAAAAATAGAACTCTGGGGGTCAAGCTCGTTGGAAACAACACAATGGTTTTACAACGCAGCCTGAGGAGCGCAAACAAAAAAGCTGCAATATATTGCAGTCAAATCCAATTGTCATTTCACATGTACAACTCTGTGATAAGAACTTTGTGCACTGTAACACTATCGTCTTTGGTTCAAAGCGTTGTCAGGTTCTGAGCAAGCCAACTGGTCAGTGGTAACAATGAGGTATTTCCACTGCCTGGATTCAAGTGTCCAAATTGGACAAATGTTGGTGCATCATGATGTGGGCCAACAAAGGCAGCAGCCAGCTTGCAGCAAGTAAAGTGCATCCAGTTTTTATTTTTTAAAGAAAAGGCAAAGTTACGAGGGAATAACAATTTGATTGGATCTTCCAGTAACTAATTATAAAGCAGTATTGCTGAAAATCTGAGAATAAGTCAATATACCCTTAGTAAAAAACTGGTGAAAAAGCGACAACTCAATTTCTCTCAGCTCAAACATCAGAGACAGAGGAAAAAAAATTATTTAACAGAATCTGAAGGTAATGAAATGTTATTATAGGGTGTCAAGACAAATCCAAAATTGGCATTCTTCAGCCAGACCAGAGATTAAAGTGACCTGTCCCTGATTTATAGCTAAGCAGAATAAACCAGCAGCTTATAATTTTCTCTCTCCAAGCAAATGGAAAGCCCTTTAATGCCTACAATGAAATGTCTGAAGGTGCTTTTAAAGGCATATAATGTTGCAAAACCTGACAGTGAGCTAAAGAAAGGAGCTGGTAACAGAACATGACAAAGCTTAGTCACAAAGCTACATTTTCTGAAGAACACAAGAACTAGAGTACATCGGCCATTCGGCCTTGCGATCTGCCCTTTTGTTCAATCAGATCATGGCTGATTTTCTACACCTGCTACACCTTTCTGAACTATCCCAGTATCCCAATTCCCTTAATGCCCAAAGTCTATCAATCTCAGTCTTGATAGGCTCAAACGTTGATTATTCAGTTATTCACAACCCTTGTTTCAGTCTTAAATGGCTGAACTCTCAACTTGGACTGTGGCCTCCTGCTCTAGCGGATCAGAATCTACCATGTTACTTCCCTGAAGAGTTTTGGGGGCTTATAAATATCACCTCCCATTCTTGTGAACCCTAGGGAATAACAGACCTAGTTTACTCAAACACTCCCCATAGGTCAAACTCCTAATCTTAGGAATCAGTTCATTGAACATTACTACATAAAAACCAAAAGAACTGTGAATGCCCCAGCAATCTCTTTTTGTCACTGATCATTACTTAGCTTTAATGCAAGTATATTATTCCTTAGTAAGATGACCAAAACACACACTACTCTTCTGTTGCCTCATCTAGACCGGACTTTCTTTTTAATTTTAAATATATACTTTTCATTTAAAAAATATTAATATCAGTCACTAAAGTAGTTTGGTTCTGTACAGTCTTTACATGTGGAGAAACAAACCACCATTTGACTTTCTCAACAATTCTAACAAACCCAGAAGTATTTCTTAGTCATGCAAGATACTATTTACATATATATTTGAGGTTCCAGAGGGTCCGATAACTGAAAGGACCCCCATTGTACTTTGGTCAAAAGACCTTAGACAGTGGTCCTTCCCCACTGTGCCTCAACAGCAGTTGTCCCAAGCTTTAGTGCATCCCTCAGCACGTAGTCCTAGACCTTGGAATGTGCCAGCCTGCAGCACTCAATTGAGGTCAACTCCTTGCACAGAAAAACCAACAATTTTCAGGAAGACCAAAGAGCATCTTTCACCAAGTTGATGGTCCTTCAGGTGCAGTCAATATTTGCCTCTGTGTGCATCCTGGGGAACAGACAGTAGCGCAGAGTAATGCACCACGGAGCTGCTCAGGACAAACCTCGACAAAAAGCACTGCATCTCTGTCCAGACTTCCTCGGCAAAAGCACATTCCAGCAGGAGATACATGACTGTCTCTACCTCCCCACAGCCACTTCAAGGGCAGCATGCAGTAGCAAAGAGAATGCAGTCATAAATGGAGGACCTCACAGTTCATGCCCTTCTCACTACCAGCCAAGCTATGTCTTGATGCTTGTTGGAAAGTTCTGGCGATGAGGCGTTCTGCCAAATCACTGACAGTCTACACAGGGAGCAACCCAACAGGATCCACCCTCTCTCCTTCCCTGCAGGGTCTCAAGGACACTACATGCTGACTACTTCCAGATGGACTTATGGTCAAAGGTGTGTTTCTTTGCAAATTCCTCCACAAAGAACGAGTGATATGGAATGGTCCAACTACTTGGGGAATTCGACGGTGCCGAGGCCAGTCCCATCCTTCACAACACCAGGGACAGATATAACTTCAGTACAAGTGACACTTGGTATTTGTGTACAGAGGGTCTTTGCACAGCTTGATGCAGCCACACACGAAGGTTGCCATCAGGGTGAGCAAGGCATTGGGTACGTCCTCTCCACCCCAATCCACAGCTTTATACATTGTGTCCCTATGGACACCGTCCATCTTTGGCCTTCAGATGAAGTGGAAAATGGCTCGGGTGACTGCAACGGTGCAGGTTCTGGAAATGGGCCAGATTTGTGCCACATATAACAACACTGGGAGTACCTCACACCTGATGACCGGATTTTTACCTGCAATGAAGAGGGAACAATGCTCCCAAAAGCCCAGTTTCTGCCTCACCTTGGCGATATTCCCCTCCCAAATCTTTATGCAAGCCCTGACTCCTTCTAACGAAATTCCCAGCAACTTCAGGTAATTGGTCCTGACTGTGAAGGGCATAAAGGGTCAGTTGGCCCAGTTCCCAAAGAACATGACCTCGCTCTTGCCTCGGTTTACCTCGGCCCTCGAGGCCAATTCAAACTGGTCTCAGATGCTCATGAGCCTGTGCACTGACAGTGGATCCGAGCAGAAAACAGTGACATCCATCCATGTACACGGTGGATTTGACCTACAGGCCTCCACTGCCTGGAATAGTCACCTCTCTCAGGTTCACATCCTTCCTGATGGAATCAGCAAAAGGCTCTGTACAGCACACAAACAAGGCAGCAGAGAGGAGGCAGTCCTACCTGACTCAAGATATGTTTGGGAAACTTTTTGATTCTCAACCGTTGATTGTGACTGCATTACTGACGTTGATGTAGAGCAGTTAGAGCAGTTGATTGTGGATTCCCTCCCCAAAGCCAACTTTGGACAACACAACCAATGTGGGTGTGCAATATCCACTCAAACGCCTTCTCCTGGTCCAGGTTGATGAGACAAGTGTCCACCCCCCGTCTTGCACGTAGGAAATCGTATCTGAGGAGCACGAGGCTCTCAGAGATCTTCCTGCTCAATACAGCACAGGTTTGGTCAGGATGAATCATAGAGCAGACCTGACCCAGTTAGCAATGACTTTAGACAGGATTTTGTAGTCTGCATTCAGCAATGAAATTGGTCACCAATCTAGACCCTGCATTATTGTTGGAAGACTTCTTCATTCATTTTCTGATCCCTTTTAAAGGCTAACAAACTACTTGCTTTTCCAGTTATTTGCATCTGCATGCTAATTGCTGTGACTCATGTACAAGGACAGCCATTTCCTGGTCCTTCTGTATTAGGAAAGAAAGTTTGCTGCTTGACTTTTCTGACAAAAAAAATGCGTAATTCCACACTTCTTAACATTATATTCCACCTACCACACAAACATACAAATTAGGAGAATGCAGGCCATTCAACACTGAGACTGCTCTGTAATTACATAAATCACAGCTGAATTGAGTGTCACTTCAACTCCACTTTTCAGCATTTACCACATTCTTGCCCATTCATTTAACTAGTCTATATTCCTTTGCATCCTCCTCACAGCTTACTTCCCTGACCAATACCACATCCTTAACAAATGCACATCCATTACACTCAATTCCCCTTAACTAAGTCATTGATATAGATAAATAGCTGAGGTTAAAGCACTGAATTTAGATAGTCACTAATTACTTCCAGCCAAACCAAAAATAATGCATTTATTGCTGCTATAATGTTTGTTAACCAATCCTCAACATGCGCTATTGTTTCTCCTAATCTCATGGGCTCTAATTTAATGCAACAATCTCATGAGGCATCATATCACATTCTTTTTGAAATTCCAAATATGGGGCACTCACTGGTCCCTCCTCATTCACCCTACCAGTTATAACTGCAAAATATTCAAATAGATTCGTCAAATGCAACTCTACTTTCATAAATCCGTTGGCTCTGCTTGAGATTTCTTTAAGTGCCTTATCAAATTGGTAAGGAAATTAGTACTGGTGTTAGGTCAATGAACCTATAGTTGCCAGTTTTCTCTCTTCCTCCTTTCTGAAAAAGTGAGGGTCTTAAAAAGGAGGGGAGGTGTGATGTAGAAAGCTTTAGGCTGAGGTGGAGACAGGCAGTTAACCTCTCATTTCCTGACTACTCCACAAACAAAGGGTTGGGCAAGCAAGATTGAAGCTCAGCGACTACAGTGCACTAAATTTAAACTAAAAACAGTCCAATGTCAGTATTTCTGCTCCAGGCAAGCCTGCTCCTATCTCTGTATACCACCTGATCAGCACAGACAGATAAAATAAATCAACATAGACAAATCTTGTTTGGACCACATTGGAACCATTATGTGGAATGCAGGCATAGCGATAAAGCAAGATAACCCATCTTAGGAGTTCTGCTCTGCTGGGGGAAAGTACAGCAGAAATAGTATCGTTTTTCTCTCTGTTCAATCCTTTTCCACTAGACACTTGGGCAACCAATGGCAGACTATTTCAAAAACTCAAAACTTCAGCCCAAATCAGGCATTCTATTCTCATTTGATATCAGACCCCTTCCTCAGTCACAATCATTCAACCTTGCTGAGGAAATCCAAATCTTCAAAACTTTAATAACCTGACTCCTGCTTTCTATCATTGTAAAGTTTATTTTTAAAGCATTTTTATTTTTGCTAATTTAAAACAAAGTGTAAGATAAGAAAAAGAATGTGATCAAACAAGCCCAGACAAAATAAATAGTGTGGGAGTACGGTGTTGAGATAGAGGATCAGCCATGATCATATTGAATGGCACAGCAGATTCAACGGGCCTACTCCTGTTCCTATTTTCTACTTTCTTATAAAATGGGTGATTGGGTCACAGTATGTTATTAGGACAGTTGACTAAAAGCTCAAAGAGACTGGTATTAAAGGAGCAGCTGTACAAAAGCAGTCTAAGTGATTTAATCAGCCTTGGGATTTGAAGGCATGGTGAACATATTTGGAGAATGGAGCCCAGGATAGCAGAGGCTTAAACGGAGGAATACAAAATTCTCAGGTGGGGCTCCAGGAATAGGGAAAGGTTAAGTGCACCAAAGGATCTAAAAGTTGTGCTCTAAAATTGTTTAAAATTTCTAATGCGCTGTTTAGTATTTACACCTGTTACAAATAAAATATTAAATCAAATGTTTAAGAGGAAAAAAAAATTCTACCTAGTGGCATTCAAAAGAACCACAGACCGCAAGGGCTTTTTTAATTCATTCACAGGATGTGGCCATCACCGGCTAATGCAGCATTTATTGCCCATCCTTAATTAACCAGAGACAGTAAACATTCAACTAGATTGCTCTGGAGTGACACATAGGCCCAAGCCAGTAACGACAGCAGATTTCCTTCTCTAAAGGACATTAATGAACTATTAAGAGTTTATGATGCTGTTGATAGCATGAACAATGGTTACATGGCACCATTAGACAAGCTTTTTATTTCAGATTTCATTGAATTCAAATGCCACTATTTGCCATGGCAGGATCCTAATCCATCTCCCAGAATACTGGCCTAGGGTTCTGGATTGCTAGTCCAGTGACATTACCTCCCTTGTCACTACTTCATCACCAGTTATATTCTCGAAGTGCAAGATTAAGCTTTGTAAAACATTACATTTCAAATAAAAACAGTGCTGAAGAGACTCAGCAGGTATGACAAAATCTGTAGAGACAGAGAGAGAGAGAGAGAGAGAGAGAGAGAGAGAGAGAGAGAGAGAGAGTTAACTTTGAGTGTCCATTATGGCTTATAGAATCATAAACACATACAGCACAGAGACAGACCCTTCAGTCCAACTCGTCCATGCCGACCAGACATCCTAAATAATCTAGTTACATTTGTCAGCATTTGGCCCATATCCTTCTAAATCCTTCCTATTCATATACCCATCCAGATGCCTTTTAAATGTTGTAATTGTATCAACCTGCATCACTTGCTCTGGCAGCTCATTCCATACACGCACCACCCTCTACATGAAAATATTGCCCCTTTAGGTTCCTTTTAAATATTTCTCCCCCTCACCTTAAACCTATGCCCTCCAGCTTTGGACTCCATTACGTCGGGAAAAAAACCTTGTCCTATCCATGCCCCTCATGATTTTATAAACTTCTATAAGGTCACCCCTCAGCCTCCGACACTCCAGGGAAAACAGCCCCAGCCTATTCAGCCTTTCCCCATAGCCCAAACCCTTCAACCCTGGCAACATCCTCTTAAATCTTTTCTGAATCCGTTTAAGTTTCACAACATCCTTCCTACAGCAGGGAGACCAGAATTGCACACAGTATTCCAAAAGGGGCCTAATCAAAGTCCTGTACAGCCATAACATGACCTCCCAGTTCCTATAAAGAAGGTAAACTGTAACATCCTCAAGGATGCAGAACAAACATATTTGTATTGCAAATTCCCAAATAAATGTCAAATAGGTAAGATATTCACTAGGGTCTGGGCCATGTAGTTTGGATAAAGGATCAGATATTCACAATAAGAGCAATACGGGAGAGGGGCCTTCATTCCCATGTAGAAAACCCTTTATGGTTTCATCTACAAATAACACAATGAAAAATCAACAATAACAGTTCAGCCTTTCATTTAGATAGTCTGGAATATGTCAGAGGATTGCAAATTCAAACTGTTGGAATGAGAGGCAAAATATGTCATATAGCGATATTGCACAGGAGACAATTCAGCCCATCGTGCCTGCGGTGGCTGTTTGAAAGAACTCTGATTAGCACCATTCCCCATTGTCCTGTAAATCTCCCCTTCAAGCATTTATCCAATGCCCTTTTGAAAATTGAAACTGAATCTACTTGCAACACCTTCTCAGGAGTGCATTGCAAATCACAACAACTTGCTGTATATAAAGTGTTTCTTCATATTGCCTCTACTTCTTTTATCAATCATCTTAATTCATGATTTTATCAAACAGATGCTGCACTAATCACCTGATCTTTTAAAGCCTGGATTCATCAGTGTTAAAGACTGAGAGTTGGAAATACATCACCAGTTCCTTCATTGTCACTTGCTCAAAATCTTGTATCTTCCTATCTAACTGCATGGCAGGCATACCTATAGCACACAGACATGGTTTGAGATGACAGTTCACCCTGTGAGGATGATGGCGAGAAGACTCGAGGCAAATGCAAGCATAAATTAATGCAAAATAGGGTGCCAGCAGTAGAGGTGCTTGTGATTTAAAATTGAGGTGGGAGGCTCTGCTCCCTGAAGGACATTAATGCAGCATCAACTAATTTGCATTGGCAGATTTTCCAGTCCAGTACTGCAACTATTAGAGTGCCGTACCAATGAAAGTTTTGAGTTGAAGTTGCTCTCTCTGTAAATTATATTGAAAAGCAGTGACAGAACAAAGGTTTTAAACATTTTTGTGCGCAGCAAGGTGCCACAACCATAACACAGCAGAAATTCACATTCAACTTCCTTCAGCATAGTTTAAAAAAAAGCCTCAGGGCTTGCCAGGGAGTGTTAAACAAAATTTGAGACCAAGTCACAGCAGTTCAACTATTTAAGATAGTGTGCGGGAAGAAAACTGATCAAGCTATCAGGAAAATTCCCTGCTCTGAAAAAGTTTAACAGCCTACACATGTAGGAACACAAAGAGCCTTGGTTTAGCATTTCATCTGAAGGACCATGCCTCTGGCAATACTGTAGTATATCGGCCATAACTCAGTTGAAACTGTTAACAACACACGAGTGGTGACAAGGCAAAGACAGTGCTCTTGAACAGAATAAACCTGCAATCTGCATCACCGCCTCAGTTTGATTCCAAATTGTTCTCAGACACTGGACTTGAATATTATTGCTATTTTGCAACAGAAAAACATTAAGATTGGGCCACCAGTTACATTTGAGTTGGAGTTATTTGCAGTTATTTTTGTCACGCAACAAGAAATTGCAACTCCTCATTGACTTTGAAGGACAGTTAGAGAACTAGTTGAGAATATGAACTTTGAAATGAATAGCAGAGCATTAAGCGAGGAAGAGCTACAGAAAGAGAACACAATGGGCAGAAAAAGGAAGAGACCAGACGGGGAACATTTATATCGTGTTTTGTGCATCCTTAAAATATTTTGTAGTAAGTTAATAACTTTTGAAATATAGTGGTATCAGGTTTGCAAGCAAAGATAGTCCCTCAGCCTGTGTTGAGATTTATTTTAAGCTATCATGGTTGAGCAATTAACGTTGGTTGGACACTCATGAATATGACTCTATGACCAGGGAAATAGTTTTGTTTGCATCATCGCAATCAGCAGACAGGGCTCCTAACCATGCAAGTAGTTCCTCAATAAAGTGTCACTGTTATGTTCACTTTTTGGAGGATGGATTCACACACAACATATTCTCAACAGGCACAGCAGTACCGCAATGTGAAAATGCTGGAAATGGTCATCAGGCAGCATTTGAGCAGAGAGCAACAGAGTTAACATTCAGGTCGATAATCAGAGTCTGATGCAAAGCAGAATAATTCCAGTGTTGTCTGCTTTCATTTCAGATTCCAGTATCTATCACGTATTGCTTTGGCATCAGTTGTTGCAAAAGCATTATGTGGAGTTGATCTAACCCTGCAAGTATCATCAAGTATTAATGATAGTTTCAACCATTCAACACAGAATGAGGAGGGTGCCATGGGCAGTCTTGGGAATTACAATCCAGAAGGTTAAACTAGTGCAGTTAGAATTTGTGCTGGAGCTCTGAATTTTAGATCCGTCTGTCCACGTGGCACAACGATCAATTTCATTTGACTTATTATTGTCACATGTTTCAAGATACAGTGAAAAGGATTGTTTTGCATGCTATCCAGGTAAATCAAATGTTACACAAATTACATTAGGGTAATCGAACAGAATGCAGAATACAGTGTTAAAGCTACAGAGAAGATGCAAAGGAAGATCAACTCTGATCTATGAGATGTCCTTTAATAAGTCTGATAACAGCAGGGAAGAAGCTGTTCTTGAATATTTTGGTACAGGTTTTCAAACTTTTGTATCTTCTGCCCGATTATAGAGGGAGGAAGAGAATATAACCAAGATGGGAGGGGTCCTTATGTCAGCTGCTTTCCCAAGGCAGCGGGAAGTATAGATGGAGTCAATGGAAGGAAAGGTGGTTTGCGTGATGGACCCAGCCATGTTCACAACTCTAATACTTGAGGTCTTGGGCACAGCAGTTGCCATACCAAGCTGTGATGCATCCGGATAGAATGCTTTCCATAGTGCATCTATAAAAATTGCAAACAGCCATTGTGGACATGACAAATTTCTTTAGCCTTCTAAGGAAGTTGAAGCATTGGTGTATTTTCATGACTATAACATTGATGTGGATGGACCAGGAGATTGCTGGTGATATTTACTCCCACGATCTTGGCGATCTTGACCACCTCCATCTCGGCACCATTTATACAGGCTGAAACGTGTCCTCCACTCCACTCAATGACCAGCTCCTTTATTTTGCTTATATTGAGGGAGAGATTGGTGTCATTACGCCATACCTGTAAGCTCTCTCGCTCTCTTTCCAGTACTCTGTCTTGTTGTTGTTTCTGATCTGAACTACTACGGAGGTGTCATCAGCAAATTTGTAAATGGAGTCAGAGCTGAATTTGAGAGTGAATAAGGAGCATAGTAAAGGGCTGAGTACGCAGTCTTACAGGGCACTGGTGTTCAAGATAATAGTGGAGGATATGTTGTCGCCTATCCTTAATGATTGCAGTCTGTGGGTCAGGAAGTCAAGGATCCAGTTGCAGAAAGGGGAGCAGAGTCTTAGGTCTTGGAGTTTGGAGACGAGTTTGGTTGGAATTATGGTGTTGAAGGCAAAACTAAAGTCAACAAATAGGAGTCTGACATAGGTGTCCTTGCTATCCAGATGTTCCAGGAATGAGCGTAGGGCCAGGAAGATGGCATCTGCCGTGGAGTTATTGCAACGGTAGGCAAACGATAGTGGATCAAGGCAATTTGGGAGGCTGGAGTTGATGTGTTCCATTACTAACCTCTCGAAGCACTTCATAACGACGGATGTCAGAGCCACCAGGCAGTGGTCCTTAAGGCACGATGCCTGATTTTTCTTTGAATGACAGTGGTCCTCTTGAAACAGGTGAGAATCTCACATCAGGGTAGGGAGGGGTTAAAGATGTCCTTGTGCACCTGTCGCTGAAGGTAAGCATGCAGGCGCAGCAGGCAGTAAAGAAAGGCGGCACGGTGGCTCAGTGGTTAGCACTGCTGCCTCACAGCACCAGGGACCCAGGTTTGATTCCAGCCTTGGGTGACTGTGTGGAGTTTGCACATTCTCCCCATGTGTGCGTGGGTTTCCGCCGGGTGCTCCGGTTTCCTCCCACAGTCCAAAGATGTGCAGGTTAGGTGGATTGGCTATGCCAAATTGCCCCTAGTGTTTAGGGATGTGTGGATTAGGTGTGTTAGCCATGGGAAATACAGGGTAAGGGGTAGGTGGATGGGTCTGGGTGGGATGCTCTTCAGAGGGTCGGTGTAGATTTGTTGGGCCGAATGGCCCGTTTCCACACTGTAGGGATTCTGTGATGATGATGATAATGTCTGCAAATACTCCTGCCAGCCAGTCTGCGCAGGATCCGAGTGCACAGCCGGGGTCACCATCCAGGTCGGTTGCTTTCTGTGGGTTCACTCTCAATTGTTTTGCAATTCAAATATTTGAGAGATGCATCGCAAATCTTTGTACTTTGTTTTGAACACCTCCTAACCTGCTAATTTGACTGCTGTTCATGGAATAATTCTTTAGAAAACATTTTTCAACTTTTGTTTGTTTTAACTGGCAGACCTCCAAAGACCCAAATGTTTAACGGCTGAAAAATACTTTTATTAAGATTCAGGGAATGGGCTCCAGGCACATTCTACCCCAAAAGCATCAAACGGCAATGTGAAGAAAGAACTCGAGGAGAAATGAAACCAAGTGCACCAGCCACTGTGGAAAAAGAGGAAGATAAAAATGGGGTACGGCAAGGAATTAAAAGGAATCTTCAAACTGCCACTTTGGATTCAAGTGGAGCAAGGAATGTGCGACATTTTTCTTTATTCTTCCAGTCTAATGCTGCCAAATGTTAAGCCACTGAAGGAGTATGTACTTTCCCACTTCAGTGCATTCCCAATGGCAATTTAGACACAAGAGAACAGTAGGAAAGTGCTCAGCTCGCCAATTTAGTTATCTTCCAAATGGCAAAATATGGAATAGTGACAAAATTAGGAAAATGACAAAATTCAAGATGGCCTCGGATTGATTAGTTGTCAGCGGTTTGGATAAAGTTTGTGCATAACGCTGAAAGGGTGCAAAGTTGAAATGTTGTAAGAGAGCAGGCCAAATTGCAAGTTGCAGAGGGTAACAACGAACGATTTGTAGTACCTTTGGAACAGGAACACTTCAGGGACAGGACTTTGTAGTACTTCTAACCAGAAGGTTAAAACATCTCTTAAATTTAGATTTCAGAATCTAGAAACTAACAAGTTTATAAAGTCTGCATGAAAGGTGACATTTCCATTAACCATTCCAGTGCAACCAATGCACATATCGAAAAGCTATTTGTAGAGGGGTGGGTATGCATTGGAGGGCAGAATTGGAGGAGAGAGAGAGTGGAGGATCATCGCAAGTTACAGAATTGGGGAGCCTAAACCTGAAAGAGCTTTAGAACACGTGTACTGGCAGCCCAAAACATGAAAGAAAGAAAAAGCTCCAGCAACACAAAAAGGAGCAAGCAAAAAACCCAACCTACCACTGGCCAACAGACATAGAAATCTAGAAAATAGGAGCAAGAGTAGGCCATTCAGCCCTTTGAGCCTGCTTGTCGATTCAATGCAATTATGGTGAATCCTCAATCTCAAAGCCATATTCCCACTTTCTTCCTATACTCCTTGATACCTTTCATATCTAAAAATGTATGGATTAGAGGGAATGAGCTACAGGGAGAGGCTGGACAAATTAGGGTTGTTTTCTGTGGAGCAGTGGAGGCTGAGAGGAGACTTGATTGAAGTTTATAAAATTATGAGAGGCACAGACAGGGTTGACAGTCAGGATCTTTTTCCCAGTGTTTAAATGTCTAATAGTGGGGGGGCATGCATTTGAGGTAAGAGCGGGAACGTTCAAAGGAGATGTGAGGGGCAAGTTGTTTTTTTTTTTTTACACAGCACGTTAAGTGCGTGGAATGCACTGCCAGAGGTGGTGGTGGAGACAAATACAATAGGGCCTTTAAGGGACTTTTAGATAAGCAAAAGAAGATGCAAGGAATGGAGAGATATGGACCATGGGCAGGCAGGAGAGATCAGTTTAATTTGACGTCACATTCAGCCCGACAGCATGGGCCGAAAGGCCCTTTCCTGCATTGTACTGTTGTATGTTCTATGTATCTGTTCTTGAATAATTCAGTGATTTGGTTTCCAGGGGCATATAAATGCAGAATTCCACAGTTTCACCACCCTCCAAGTGAGAGAACGTCACATCTTCATCCCAAATGGTCTACCCCCTATCCCAAGACAGGACGACTGTGATGTACAAAGTCAGGCTACCATACTTGGCAATGACACAGGAGATGATTAGAAATTCGGCAGTGAGAAAGCAGTTTGAGAGAACTACTGTTTTGCCGTTGCCTTGAATCTTACAGTTAACTATAGAAGTACATTATGTGCTGGAAGGATGCAGTCTAAAGGATTTGAGAACATTGGATATTCAACTTTCAGGATTTTCCATGTTTGTGCAATAACTTATTCTCGCTTTTGATGTGATTCATTGTTGCCACGTGTACCCAAATACAGTGAAAAGCTTTGTTTTGCGTGCAGTACAGGCATATCATAACATACAAGATCTTACAGATCACTGGGTGTTTAGACAGATCGAGGCAAAAAAGGCGATGGCTGCACAGGAGATGCACAAAAGCAACATCAACATTAGTTTGAAATTACAAAGGTCTATTCAGCAGTCTAATAACAGCAGGGAAGAAGCCGTTCTTGAACTTGTTGGTACGTGTATTTAAGCTTCTGTATCTTCTGCCTGATGGAAGAGGTTGGAAGACAGCATAACTGGGATGGGAGGGGTCTTTGACGATGTTGGCTGCCTTTCCACGGCAACGAGAAGTGTAGGTGGAGTCCATGGATGGGACGTTGGCTTGTGTGATTGTCTGGGTTGTGTTCACAACTTTCTGAATTGAATTGAATCATTTATTGTCATGTGTATTCAATATAAAATACAGTGAAAAGTATGTACTGTCACCATCCATAGACGCTTTTCACATTAACTTAAAATAAAATAAAAAATAAAGAAAGATAACGTAGAGAGAGTCCAACTTTTCCTCTCTGCTGCTACAGACCTGCTCCAGGCTTCACCAGCCCATGACGTGTTGCCAGGGTATCGCTCTAGGCTACACCAGACCATGCCATGCCACCAGAGTATTGCTCCAGGCCTCACCTGCCCACGCCACACTACCAGAGTATCACTCTGGGTCAGCAGCCCATGCCATGCCACCACCAGAGGTCCACTCCACATGGAAGCAAGAGTCCTGCTCTTGGCTTCACAATTGCCTCTGAAGCCGCTGCCGCTGCTCCGCAACCCATTCAAGCCACCTTCCTACCGAAGAGCTCTCTCGATCAGGTAAGTTTGAGCTAAGTAAACTAAGTAAAACTGAGGAAAGAAAGTGAGAAGGGAGAAAAGAAAATGAAAAAAAGCGGACTAAGAGGACAAGCCCGGGCATAGAGGTACGGACAATGCCTACTCTGCTGCTGCCATCTGTAGCTTCTTACGGTCTTGGGCAGAGCAGTTGCCGTACCAAGCCATGATGCACCCTGATGGAACATTTTCCATCACTGTAAAAGACTGTAAAAGTCACTGAGGGTCGTTATGGACATGCCGAATTTCCTATGCCTCCCAAGGAAGATCAGGCTTTGTTGTACCTTCTTGACCATCGCAGCCCACAAATCTTGCAACCACAGCAAATTTTGAAGTCGCAGAGTTTAAGTTTGGTCGTATTTCTAAAATTGTTCAAAGTGCTGGTTACATAAATGTTCCTCTCCAAGTCATTCAATTTCTTGTAATGTTGCTGGTACTGTGTCCTCATTTTAGGAAAGCAAATTGCCTACATCACACCTGCTTCTAAAAATACTGCAGTGCAGTATTGGGCTGCAGTTTGTTTTCCTTGGGTACTTTTTAACTCTTCAAATACTAAAACAGCATCATTGCACCAAAACCATAAAACAAAACGTTTAGGAATATGGGGCAAGCCCATTTCCATTCCCCGTCTTGTTAGAATCCTGCAGTCACACCAAAAATGCTCGACAACCTCAGAGCAATCCAAAGCTTCTCCCTCCAACACTCTTATCCAGATAATAATTTCAGACTCACGAACATAATTCCTTAATGCAGATCCCTATGGAAAATTCTATGGGCAATCAAAAATAGAAAGAGACAGAACACACAAGCAGCATATGTGGACAAGAAAGCAAATAAAACTTCACACACAGCACCTTTCAAAATCTACCAAATCAGATTTAGATCATGGCCTCAGAGATAGTAGCAACTGCAGATGCTGGAGAATCTGAGATAACAAGGTGTAGAGCTGGATGAACAAAACAAGACAAGCAGCATCAGAGGAGCAGGAAGGCTGACGGTTCAGCCCTGATTTCTGAAGAAGGGTCTAGGCCCGAAACGTCAGCCTTCCTGCTCCTCTGATGCTGTTTGGCCTGCTGTGTTCATCCAGCTCTACACCTTATTATCTTAGATCATGGCCTGACTGAAAGCAAATCTTCAAACCCCTCCAATTAAGTTTCAGCCTCTGTTACTGCACTGAAATGGCTTTCAAATGAAAGTCACATATAATGACCTGATGGAGGACAATGAACTATCCCTCCTCACCCTTGTAGGTCTGCCTACAACCCTTAACTTTGTCGACAATGCCATTCTCCACTTTGTTAGACTGCTTGTCCAACAGATCTGGGCTAGCTAACATTTCCTCCAATTAAACACTGGGAAGACCAAAGCTCATTGCCACCCTGCTCCTTATCCACGACTCCACTCCATCCCTGCCAGTTGTTTTTTCATAGAATCCCTAGTGTAGAAACAGGCCCTTTGGCCCAAGTCCACACTGACACTCAGAGCATCCCACCCAGACCCTTCCCTTATAACCCACCTAATCTACACATCATTGATTTAGCATGGCCAATCCACCTAACCTGCACATCTTTGGACTGTGGGAGGAAACCAGAGCACCCGGAGGAAATCCACGCTCACACGGGGAGAATGTGCAAACTCCACACAGACAGTCGCCTGAGGCTGGAATCGAAGCCGGGTCCCTGGCACTGTGAGGCAGCAGTGGCAACCGCTGAGCCACAATGCCGCCCTCTAAGGCTGAATGCCTAAGGCTGAATGAGACTACACAAAAGTAGTCCTGAGCTGAGCTTCCCACCCAATGGTGTCTCCATCACAAAGCTGCCATCACAACCTACCTCTGCAACTGCCAATACCTTACTGGCCTCAATTCACTTGCTGTTGAAAACTACATCCATACTTCCGTTGTCTCTAGGCTCAAATGATCTAATTTTCTCCCAGCCAGTTCCCATCTTGCACCCTCCAAAACCGTGAGATCATTTAAAACTACTTCGGATTTATCCTAGCCTACTGCATCCAATTCAATTGCCACCTATCTGCTTGCCGATAATAGCTCTTGACCACCAAAGCATCTTACACCCGATTTGCGAAATATCCATCACTTTGCCATTATCCACTTCTACTCACCTTCATCTGAAAACTAGCTAAGATCAGTGATCTTTCAATTCTGACCTCCTGTGCATTTTCAATTTAATTGTACTACATTCAACCGTCCAGGTTCCAAGCTCCAGAATGCCTTCTGAACTTTACCGTCTCTCTATCTGCCCAGCTTTTTAGGAAATTGCCCTAAATCCCATTTGGCTTGGTATCAAAATTTAAATCCTGAACAGAGAAACATATTGCCAAAACCTTTTGCCTTGCACTTATCAGAACAAATGCAAGAGTGCTAAATTTCAAACCATCACATTAACTTATACGACAGGAGAAAAGGCTGGCTAGTCAATTCTGATTGGCCATGGAGAATGCAACAGGATCCTCAAGTTCCCTGTATCAAGCTTGTTTCAGTGTGCTCTTATGAAGTGCCTTGAAGCATTTGATCATACTTAAGATGCTATACAAGTGCAAGTTGGTGTGTGCAAGGAAACACCATAGCAGTAATAGCTTCAACAATGCAACGCTATGAAAGAAAAAAAATGAAGAAATTACATTTTTCTTATCAAGTGGCACTAATCAGGGAATGCCTGGCTTCATAAAGTCATGTTATTCCATATTACAATTTCAGACATTCAGACAAAGTACTATCATGTAATCAGAGAATCCCTACAGGTTAAAGCAGGCCATTCAACCCATCAAGTCCAAACCGACACTCTGAAGAGCATCCCACCCAGACCCACCCGCCTACCCTATCCCTGCAACTCTGCATTTCCCATGGCTTATCCACCTAGCCTGCACATCCCTGCACACTATAGGCAAATTTAGCATGGCAAATCCACCTAACCTGCACATTTTTGGCCTGTGGGAGGAAACCAGAGCACCCAAAGGAAACCCATGAAGACACAGGGAGAATGTGCAAATTCCACACAGACAGTTGTCGAAGATGAAATTGAACCTGTGTCTGTGGCGCTGTGAGGCAGCAGTGCTGCCTTAAAAGAGTAGAAAGAGCTTTACTCTGTATCTAAACACCTGCTTTCCCTATGCTGGAGGTATTTGATGGGGAAAATGTCGAGGAGGCTTTACTTTCAGTTTCAAAGAGTAGAGGAGTATACTCTGTATCTAGCCCCAAGCTGTACCTGTCCTGGGAGTTCGATGACGATTGTGTCAGGAAAGCTTTCCTTTCAGTTTGACACAGTAGTGAGAGCTTTACTCTGTATCTAACACCATGTAGTTCCTGACTTGATGGATTTGTTAATGGGGATAGTGTTCTTTGAAGTTTCTTTTCAGTTTAAAAGTGTTGAGGGTGCTTTACTCTGTATCTAGCCCAGTGCTGTCCGTCCCTACCCTGGGAGTGTTGGACTAAAACAATATATTTCTTTATGTTACAGATATTTCATCATCCAAGACAAATTTGGCACATTTCTCACACACATATTTTCAAGGTTTCAAAAGGAATGGTCATACTAATTGGATTTAGCAAACACGGTTACTTGTAGCTGGTAATGAGCATTCCATTAAGACAATTAATTTAAACCTTTCAACATTTTAATATAGGATTGATTACACAAGGCAGCATTCTAAATTATGAATATTCATGTGAAAGGTTGATAATTTGGGTTGAGCATCAAAAGATGCAGAAGTCCTATTGGATTGGAATGTCAATTTTAAAATAAAAACAGGAAAAATCACAGCAATGTTTTCCCTTCTTCATTCCATTTGAAATTTCCTTAAACAATGCATGGTAATTGCATTAGGATAACTAGATGGAGGAGCAAGTGAAATAGGTATTTAAAAGAACCATAGAATCAGTAATGATAATAATTGCTAGATATGCAAAACCAGGGGGAAATCAAGTTGGACAAGCAACCTTGTTTCAACACCCACACATCAAGAAGCAGACCTCTTGGCTTTCAAGCAGCTAAGTGAAGTGAGTGGAAGCATCAACTTTTGCATACATTTAAAAGAAGTTTCAGATGCTTAAGGAACTTATGGCTTTACCAGATGTATATCTGAACATCAAGCAGTGTTTCGGTAATTTTGCTTTTTGTGCACTAAGTGCCAGGAGAACAGGAACAGGAGAAAGCCCTTCAGCACTTCCATGCCTTTTCACTATTCAACAGTACCACAGCTAATCTGTATCCAAACTCCATCCGCAC
>NW_025968427.1:0-25000 GCF_021869965.1 Rhincodon typus | reverse complement strand
ATGAGGCCTTGGGGTTTATTTTTTAAAGTTGGAATAATAGAAGCAGCATGAAGGAGTGGGGTCAAGTTCCCAAAGAATCAGGATTTTAGTTTTAGCTTTCAGTAGTTCCTAGGGTCTTGAAGCTGGATGTGGAAGCTGTTTATCCTTTCTCTGTTACAGCTAAAATCTGGAGTTCTCTCTGCTGCAAGAATTGCATGTGTGACAAACTATTTTACTGAATATGCCTTTGCCAAGGGTGTGTTTATGGGATGTTACAATATTCGAACAGTTTCTGTTTAGTAGTTAAATAATCTATTAGTCTGTTAAGTTTTCCAATAGAGTTCAGTTACTTCAATTCTTCTTTCTTTTGTTAGATTTTAATCACAGTGTAAGAATAAAGTGCATTTTGATTCAAGCCTGGTAGTTTCACCAATCAAATTGTATCCAAAAAATGTTGGTGTCCAGGCTATCCTCTTAATGTATTTTAAGAGGTTTCATCTGGTCCATAACACCCAGAATGCTGAAGGAGGCAAGAGATTGCTGCGGGCTTGACAGAGATCTTAGTGTCCTCTTTAGTTACTGGCAAGGTGCCAGAAGACTGGCTTTGTTCAAGAAGGACAACAGGGATTTATAGATTCATTCAGTGCAAAAAAGTCCCTTTGGTCCATCAAGCCTGCACTGACATAACTACCACTAAAAGTGTACTAATCCCAATTTCCCGCATTGGTCCCATATCCAATGTTATGACATTTGAAGTACTCATCCAAACATTTTTTTTTAAAATGTTGTAAAGTTTCCAGCTTCCAGTACCTTCCAGCAGTGCATTCCAGATTCCCATCTCCTGCTAAGTAAAAACGTTTTCTTCCCAAATCACCTGTGAATCTCCTGCCCTTACCCTAAAACTATGCCCTCTCATGATTGACACCTCAACCAAGGGGAGAAGCTGCTCTCTATTCACCGTGTCCATACCCATCATAATCATACATACCTCAATCATGTCCCCCCTCAGTCTTCTCTGCTCTAAAGGAAACAATTCAAGCCGATCTAGGTTTTCCTTACAGCTCAATTTATCTATCCCAGGCAACATCCCAGTGAACCTCCTCTGTATCCCCTCCAGCGCTATCACATCCTTCTGTAAAGTGGTGACCAGAACTGCACACAGGACTCGAGTTGTGGCTTGACCAACGCTCTGTACAACTCCAACATTACCTCCTTGTTGTTATATTCCATGCAATGACTGATGAAAGCATGTGCCTGCTATGCCTTAGCTATCCTATTCACGTGTTCTGCCGACTTCAGGGATCGGTGAATAATTATCCAAAATCCTTCTGTTCCTCTAAGCTAGCCTGTGTCCTGCCATTCACTAAATACTCCCTCATCTTGTTTCTTCTTCCACAGTCTATCACCTCACACTTATCAGGGTTAAATATCATCTTCCATTGGTCTGCCCATCCGACCAACCCATCTATATCTTCCTGTAACTGGCAACCATCTTCTTCACCATTAACCATTCTACCAATCTTGGTGTCATCTGTGAATTGGCTTAACATCTCCTTCCCCCGCAACTGATCTATATCATTTACGTAGATAACAAAACAATAATACTGATCCTTGTGGTACACCACTGGACACCAGCCTCCAATCACTCAAATCGCCTTCTACAGCGACACTGTGTCCTAACTAAGCCGGTTTCTGAACCAACTTGCCAAGTTTCACTCAATTCTATGTACTTTAACTTTTGCAATCAGTTTCCTTTGTGGGACCTTGTCAAAGCTTTCCTAAAATCCATAAAAACTACATCAACTGTACTTCCCTCATCCACACACTTGATCACATTTTCAAAAAAATTCTAACAAAACTGTTAGGCATGACCTCCCTCTGACAAAGCCATGCTGACCATCTCTAATTAACCTATGCCTTTCCAAATGGGTATTATTTCTCTCCCTCAGAATTTTCTCTAATAATTTCTCTACCACTGACATGAAACTCAACGGTCTGTAATTTCCTGGTTCATCTCTACCACCTTCCTTCAAAAGTAGAACCGCATTAGCTGTCCTCCAGTTCTCTGGCATTTCTCCTGTGCCCAGAGAGGAATTCAAAATGTGTATCAGAGCCTCTGCAATTTCCTGCCTCATCTCCCACAGCAGCCTGGGATGCAATTCATCCGAGCCACGGGATTGGTCCATTTTTAAACCCAACAGACCCTCCAATACATCCCCATTTCCTATATCAAACTGTGCAAGTTCCTCTCAGTCCCCTTTCCTAAATTCCATACCTACATTTTCCTTTTTCAGAGTGAAGACCGAAGAGAAATATTCATTCAACACCCTTCCAATATCCTGCAGCTTCAGACACACGTTGCCTCCTCAGTCGCTACTGGGCCCTACTGTTTCCATGTTTAACCTCTTCCTTTTAATGCATTAATAAAATACCTTAGGATTCTCCCTAATCCTGTTCATATGTCCTATATCATACCCCTTTTTTGATCTTTCATTTGCTTGCTTCAATTCCTTTCTGCACTTCTTCAGTCATGTAGCAGGGAAACAGACCCTTTAGTCCAACCAGTCTATGCTGACCATCATCCCAAACTAAACTAGTCCTATGTGCCTGTGCTCAGCGTTTTTCCCTCCAAATATTTCCTATTCATGTATTTATCTAAACGTCTTTAAACATTTTAACTGGAGCTGCATTTGCCACTTCCTTTGAAGTTCATTCTACACATGAACCACACTGTAAAAAAAAAAATTGCCTGCCATATTGTTTTTAAATCTTTCCCCTCTCACCTTAAAAATATGTTCCCTTGTCTTGAAATCCCCCACCCAAGGGAAGGGGTATCAGCTATTCACTTTATCTATACCTCTCATTATTTTATAATCCTCTATAAGGTCAACACCCCTCAACCTCCTACGCTCCAGTGAAAAGAGTCCCAGCCTATCCAGCTTCTCCTTATAAGTCAAACCCTCCATTCCCAGCAACATCCTGGTAAATCTCTTCTGAACCCTCGCCAGCTTAGTAATATCCTTCCTATAACAGGGCAACCAGAACTGGACACAGTACTCTAGAAGAGGCCTCACTAACATCCTGGACAACCTCTATATAATATCGCAACTCCTATACTCAAAGGTCTGAGCAATGAAGGCAAGCATGCTACAAGCTTTCTTAACCATTTTATCTATATACAAACTTCAAAAAATCAAGTACCTGAACCCCTAGGTCTCTCTGTTCTACAACATTGCTCAAGGCCCAACTTTTGATTGTATAAGTCTTGCCCTTGTTTGTTTTATCAAGATGTAATACCTCGTATATATCCAAATTATACTCCATCAGCCCATTGATCCAATTGATCAAGATCTCTTTTTAATCTTAGATAACCTTCTTCATTGTCCACTATACCACCAATCTTGGTGTCATCCTCAAACTTACTAACCATGCCTTCTATGTTCTCATCTAACTCACTTACATACATGACAAAGTGGACCCAGTTCTGATCCCTATGGAACCCCACTGGTCATAGGTCTCCAGTCCGAAAAACAACACTTCACCATCACTCTGTTTCCTGCTGTTGAGCCAATTTTGTATCCAACTGGAAATCTCACCCTGAATCCTATATTTACATGACAAATATTTCTTCAAGGGGCCCCACAATTTCCTGTATTCGAGGGCCACGGTTCCCTTTAGACTTACTAAAAACCCTTCTCTTTGTCTTCATCCAGTCCTGAATTGTCCTAAATATCCAGGGTTCTCTGAAGAATTTCCCTCTAAAGAGCACATGTTGGAACTGTACTCTCCCCAGATCCTTTTTGTATGCCCCCATCGCTCCTCTGTAGACTTACCATCAAGGAGCTCTCCTAGTCTACAGTGGCCAGATCCTGTTTTATTCTACTAAGATCTGCCGTCTTTTGCAGGTCTTCTTTTCCCTTGTCCAGAAAAAAAACTTGAACCGTACTGTGTTGTAGTCACTATCGCCTAAATGCTCCTCCACTGCCACATCAAACACTTGTCCCACTTCTTTCCCCAGAACCAGATCCAGCAATGCGCCATCCCTTGTTAGGCTTTCTACATATTGATACAAAAAAAAACACCAAGGATACATTTCAAAAAATCTGCCCCCTCTAAACCATTAACACTCTGAATATCTCAATTTATGTTGGGCAAGTTGTAATCCCCTAGTACAATGACCCATTTATTACTCTTACATATCTCTGTGAACCATTTACACATTTGCTCCTCTATTTCCTGCTGACTCTTTGGGGGCCCGTTATACAGTTCTAGTAAATAACTGCGCCCTTAACATTCCTACGATCTATCTATAATGCCTCGATTGAGGACCTCTCCAGGATATCATCTACTCTTATTGCAGTAATTGATTCCTTAATTAATAGTACTACATAACCACCCTTACTACACCTCTTCTGTCTTGCCTAAAAATCCTATAGCCCGGAATATTGAATTGCTAGTCCAGCCCTTCCCTCAACAATGTTTCTATGATGGCAACAATATCATACTTCCATGTGTCAATCCACATCATTAACTCATCAGTCTTACCTATTACACTCCTAGCATCCAGCCTTGCCTTACTCTCTTCATGCTCAACATATACATATTTTTCCTGTAATACAACAGTTGCGTTCTTGTGTGACCAGGCGCTATCGTAAATCACATCATAGGGAAGTCACTATACCAGCGCAGCAGAAAGTTTGTGTTATCCATCAGCGTCCACTATTCATCAATCGCGTTACAGCCAATTCACATTGACAAAATACGCATTATAGCAGAAATACCTGTAGCTGAATTCGCAGCGATTTGTTTCCTTTGCTATAGCATGATGTATCTCTGTTTCAGTGATATTCTGTGTCCCCTCCCGCTGCCAGACTAGTTCAAACTCATCCCAAAAGCACTAGCAAACCTATCTGCAAGGATGTTGGCCCCAATGTGGTTCAGGTGCAGACTGTCTCATTTGGACATGCCCCAAAAATGATCCCAGTGATCCAGGAATCTAGAACCCTCCCTCGTGCACCAACTGTTGAGCCAAGCATTCATCGGTACTATTTTCCTATTTCCCAGGATAATCCAGGAAATTACATGCCTTACATCAGTAGTAGGGAAATTATTGAAGACACTTAGAGACAGGATTTACTTGCATTTGGAGAAGAACGGACTTATTATTAGAAACAGTCAACATGGCTTCATGCAGGGGAGGCCTTGTCTCACAAACTGGATCGAGTTTTTTGAGAAAGTGACAAGGATCATTGATAAGGCAAAGGCAGTAAATGTTGTCTACATGGACTTTAGCATTTGACAAGGTCTCTTATGATAGGCTGGTCCGGGGATGCAATTGCAAGGAATCTATGGTGAGTCAACAAGTTGAATACAAAATTGGCTTGTCCAAAGACAACAGAGGATTGTGAAGAGAACCGAAATGTGAGCTTTCCTGCTCCTCTGATGCTGCCTGGCCTGCTGTGTTCCCCCAGCTCCACACTGTGTTATCTCTGACTCCAGCACCTCGAAGGATTGTGAAGAGGTGTTTTTCTGACCAGAGGTCTGTGACCAGTGGTGCTCGGATCTCTGTGTGTAACATATTGGAGAGATATTTTACATATGTAAATGATTTGGATGAAAATGTCAGTGTTTTGATTAGCAAATTTGCTGATGACATGAAAATTGATGAATAAAGTTTTTGGATAAACTGACAGAATTGTGGATAGTGAGGAAGTATGTCAAAGGATGCAGCTGGATCAGTGGTCAGTTCAGTGGAGAAATGGCAGCTGAAGTTTAATTTAGAAAAGTGTGAGGTGATGTATTTTTGATGGTGAAATGCAAGAAGAAAGTATACTGTAAATGGCCAGACCCTAAGGAGCATTGTTATACAGAGGGATCCTGGGGTCCAAGTCTATGGCTCCCTAAAAGTGGCAACACAAGTGAATAGGTGGCAAAAGCAGCATACAACATGCTTGCCTTCATCAGTCGTGCATTGAGTGCAAGAGTTGGCAAGTCATGATGCAAACGTATAAGACTCGGTTAGTCCATATTTGAAGTACTGTGCGCAGCTCTGGTCACCATACTTTGGAAGAGTATGAAGGCTTTGAAGAGGCTGCATAAGACATTTGCCACCTCTAAACAAGAGTTCACATTGCAATCTCCATCAGCTCCAATACAGAGAGCTCAGTTTAGCAAGGTATGTTAGGTTAAGCAAGTGGTCAAAAAGTTGACAACAGATTATAATGTGGGAAAATGTGAAGTTATTCATTCTGGGAGGGCAAACAAAGGAACAGTATTATTTAAATGGAGGAAAACTCTAGAAAGCTACAACATAAAAGGGACTTGGGGTATTTGTTCTTGAAACATGAAAAGCCAACACAAAGGTGCAGTAGGTAAGGCGGCTAATGGATTGTTGGCCCTTATTTGAAGAGAGTTACATTACACAGTAGGAAATTTTTATTGTAAGTCTACAAGGTGCTGGCGAGAACACAACTGGAGTACTGTGAGCAGTGTTAGTCTCGTTACTTAAGGAAAGATATAATTTCATTGGAGACAGTTCAAAAAAGGTTCACTAGGTTGATGCCCAGTATGAAGGGACCGTCTTTTGAGCAAGGCTAAACATCTTCATAGAATCCCTAGTGTGGAAGACGGCCATTCCGTCCATCGAATCCATACCAACCCTCCGAAGAACATCCCACCCACACAACACCACCTCCTATCCTAATACCCCACATTTCCCGTGGCTCAGAATCATTTAGAAGGAAGACTGCTATGGAGTCATACACCTAATTTACATATCCCTGGACATCACGGGGGAATTTAGCATGGCCAATCCTAACCTGCACATCTTTGGCCTGCGGAAGGACTCTGGAGCACCCGGAGGAAACCCACGCAGACACGGGGAGAATGTGCAAATTCCACACAGACAGTTGGGACTCTACTCGCCAGAGTTTAGAAGAATGAGAGGTGATCTCATTGAAGCATGTATGATTCTTAAAGGGCTTGACAGGGTAAATGCTGACAGGATGTTCCCCTTCATTGGAGAGTCTAAGACCAAAGGGCATAGTCTCAGAACAAAGGGACGCCAATTTAAGAACAAGAAAAGGAGGACTTTCTCCTCTCAGACGGCTGAGTGTCTTTGGAACTCTTTGCCAGCAAGAGCTGTGGGGGCAGATTTCTTGTGTGTATTTAAGGCTGAGATTCTTGACCAATAGAGAAATCAAAGATTATGGGGAAAATGCAGGAAAGTGGATGTAACGAACGTTTGATCATGACGTTATTGAATGGCAGGCTCAAGAAGCCTAACAGTCCATTCCTGTTCCTAGATCTTCAGTTCTAATGGTTTTTATCTTTAAGTATTTTAGATTTTAGGGTGACTGACATATTATGAACTTGCCTCTTCGGTGGAAAACATGGAATATTGGTACTGAACTAATAATCCAGAAGCCTATGCTAATGCTTGTTGAGTATTGTAGGGGAGGGTAAAATCCCACCATAGCAGCTGATAAAATTTAATTTCAATTAATAAAAATCTGGAATTGAAAACTCATCTTCTTAGTGGTTAACGCCAGGGAGCACGGTTCAATTCCACCCTTGGGCAACTGTCTATGTGGAGTTTGCACATTCTCTGGCCTGCTTCCATACTGTATGGATTCTATGATTCCAATGGACCATCATCACTTGTGGTAACCATCCATCAGGTTTATGAATGCCCTTTACGGAGGGAAATCAGCCATCCTCACATGGTCTGGTCTACATATGACCCCAGATGCACAGCAATGTGGTGGACCCTTAACTGACCTCTGGAATTGACATCCTGGGCACTCAGTTGAAAGGCAATTAGAAAAGGGGAATAAGTGCTGGCCTTGTGGGAGGATTGGGGGGCGGGGAGGGAGTGGGAGGAAGAATAAAAAAAACTGAGCTCCTTTGAAATAGTTGCATGGATCTCTTTCAGCACAATTGAGTGTGCTGGCTTTTCCAGTGGCTAGGAAGATGTTGTCACTAGCAAGCTTACTTAATTTGCAACAATGTCAGAAAGTAATAGCTTCAGTCATCCAGATAGGTTGTTTGGGGATCATTTCAGTTCATGCAAGACAAGAGGTTAAAACAATAAATGGCACAGAAAATGCTAATTCTACAAACTAGTTCAAACTAAACTTACCATTAGACGTAGAAATTTGTAAAGTGCCTACTGAAGCTTTCAGGATGCAGAACAGAAATAACCTTCATTTGTGTCCATCTTGTGATGTTATGAAAGTGCCTACTGTGTCCCTTTGCGAAAAAATATCATTTGCTCCAGATCAAATCATGCATCATCTGAACATTATGAAAAAATTCTCATTAAACTCAGAATCATTTAGAAGGAAGACTGCTATGGAGCCATACAGCTTCAGTGAAAGCTGGTATTCATGTGTCACTCCACAGGAGAAAAAAAAACTTAATCCCATATAACCAAACAGGTGTCACTCCAACACAGAACATCACAGAATAATAAGATATCGCATTCTTCATCTTAACCATGTCATGCAAGGTCAGATAAAAGAGGAGAAGGGGCGCAAAGTATCACGTTTCCACACTTTGCAGAGATAAAGGATGAATCAGCTAAGCCTGCTGACAGTACAGCCAGTAATGCAACAGCCATTAACTGAAAGAGCCCCGAGAGGACATGACACTTAGAAAACCCATTTCATAAACTTAAGGATTTTATGTTGTTGATTTTCGATTAAGTTAACTGTAGAAAGATGGAGTTAGTAGCAATAAATTCAGTATCAAGGCCAGCCTATTTAGTTACTATCCGTTCTCACCAGGTAATTAACCAGGCCAGGTGTTAGATTTGGAAGTAGGTGAGCACTTTGGTGATAGTGACCACAATTCGGTTACGTTTACTTTAGCGATGGAAAGGGATAGGTATATAACGCAGGGCAAGAGTTATAGCTGGGGGAAAGGCAATTATGAGGCGATTAGACAAGAGTTAGGATGCATAGGATGGAGAAGGAAACTGCAGGGGCTGGGCACAATTGAAATGTGGAGCTTGTTCAAGGAACAGCTACTGCGTGTCCTTGAGAAGTATGTACCTGTCAGGCAGGGAGGAAGTGGTCGAGCGAGGGAACCATGGTTTACTAAAGAAGTTGAATCTCTTGTCAAGACGAAGAAGGAGGCTTATGTAGAGATGAGGCGTGAAGGCTCAGTTAGGGCACTTGAGAGTTACAAGTTAGCCAGGAAGGACCTAAAGAGAGAGCTAAGAAGAGCCAGGAGGGGACATGAGAAGTCTTTAGCAGGTAGGATCAAGGAAAACCCGAAAGCTTTCTATAGGTATGTCAGGAATAAAAGAATGACTAGAGTAAGATTAGGGCCAGTCAAGGACAATAGTGGGAAGTTGTGCGTGGAGTCCGAAGAGATAGGAGAGGCGTTAAATGAATTTTTCATCAGTATTCACACAGGAAAAAGACAATGTAGTCGAGGACAATACTGAGATACAGGCTATTAGACTAGACGGGATTGAGGTTCATAAGGAGGAGGTGTTAGCAATTCTGGAAGGTGTGAAAATAGATAAGTCCCCTGGGCTGGATGGGATTTATCCTAGGATTCTCTGGGAAGCTAGAGAGGAGATTGCAGAGCCTTTGGCTTTGATCTTTATGTCATCATTGTCTACAGGAATAGTGCCAGAAGACTGGAGACTAGCAAATGTTGTCCCCTTGTTCAAGAGGGGGAGTAGAGACAACCCTGGTAATTATAGACCAGTGAGCCTTACTTCAGTTGTGGGTAAAGTGTTGGAAAGGATTATAAGAGATAGGATTTATAATCATCTAGAAAGGAATAATTTGATTAGGGATAGTCAACACGGTTTTGTGAAGGGTAGGTCGTGCCTCACAAACCTTATTGAGTTCTTTCAGAAGGTGACCTAACAGGTGGATGAGGGTAAAGCGGTTGATGTGGTGTATATGGATTTCAGTAAAGCGTTTGATAAGGTTCCCCATGGTAGGCTATTGCAGAAAATACGGAGGCATGGGATTGAGGGTGATTTAGCGGTTTGGATCAGAAATTGGCTAGCTGTAAGAAGACAGAGGGTGGTGGTTGATGGGAAATGTTCATCCTGGAGTTCAGTTACTAGTGGTGTACTTCAAGGATCTGTTTTGGGACCACTGCTGTTTGTCATTTTTATAAATGACCTCGATGAGGGCATAGAAGGATGGGTTAGTAAATTTGCGGATGACACCAAAGTTGGTGGAGTTGTGGATAGTGCGGAAGGATGTTGCAGGTTACAGAGGGACATAGATAAGCTGCTGAGCTGGGCTGAGAGGTGGCAAATGGAGTTTAATGCGGAAAAGTGTGAGGTGATTCACTTTGGAAGGACTAACAGGAATACAGAGTACTGGGCTAATGGTAAGATTCTTGGTAGCGTGGATGAGCAGAGAGATCTCGGTGTCCATGTGCATCGATCACTGAAAGTTGCCACCCAGGTTGATAGCGTTGTTAAGAAGGCGTACGATGTATTAGGTTTTATTGGTAGAGGGATTGAGTTTCGGAGCCATGAGGTCATGTTGCAGCTGTACAAAACTCTGGTGCAGCCGCACTTGGACTATTGCGTACAGTTCTGGTCACCGCATTATAGGAAGGATGTGGAAGCACTGGAAAAGGTGCAGAGGAGATTTACCAGGATGTTGCCTGGTATGGAGGGAAGGTCTTATGAGGAAAGGCTGAGGGACTTGAGGCTGTTTTCGTTAGAGAGAAGAAGGTTAAGAGGTGACTTAATAGAGACATATAAGATGATCAGAGGATTAGATGAGGTGGACAGTGGGAGCCTTTTTCCTCGGATGGTGATGGCTAGCACGAGGGGACATAGTTTTAAATTGAGGGGTGATAGATATAGGACAGATGTCAGAGGTAGGTTCTTTACTCAGAGAGTAGTAAGGGCGTGGAATGCCCTGCCTGCAAAAGTAGTAGACTCGCCAACTTTAAGGGCATTTAAATGGTCATTGGATAAACATATGGATGACAATGGAATAGTTTAGGTTAGATGGGCTTCAGATTGATTTCACAGGTCAGCGCAACATCGAGGGCCGAAGGGCCTGTACTGCACTGTAATGTTCTATGTTCCAACTTTGGGAACAGAATGAGTCGTGTAATGCAAAATTCAAACCAACCTGAATTACAATGCACTACTTCAACACTTCCTGATCAATGTCCCTTTTGATCACAAGTTGGAACACAATATTGTGTGATTAATCACAAAAGTGACATACGAACAAAGATTGTGTTACACATTCTCCCAAGCTAAAGGCGTATTTCACCTAGTTAAACATTTCCAAAGCAGGTAACGCAATGAATTGGGTCCACTGTTCAGTTATTCGAAACACTAGTTACAAGGTACATGCCAAGTCTTACATTGAAACATCCAGAAGTTAACAAAGCTATTGAAATTTTCCCTCCATTTTATTTTAAGTGATGGCCATCACTTTACAATCCAATGGGGCTTTACTCAATCCAAATGGATACTAAAGGAATGGCAGAAACAAAAACAAATCAGGAAAGCAAGTTGAATCAGCCATCATCTTATTCAATGGAATAAGCTCAAGGAACATGTCACCAAGGAGCTTTCAAAGATATTGGTGAACAAAGTTGCAACGTCTTCAGGTCATTCCCCCGGCTGTTGCATGGAAGCCGAGAGCGCACTTGGCTTATCTTCAGTTTGCTTTTTTTTTGTTAATGCCTTTCATTATGGAGTTACAAGTATCCAGTGCATGTGTGCACTCTCAAACTCTTGAGACTCTTGACTCTTAGGATTCCGTAAACCACTTCCACTATTAAAATAATTTAGGTTCATTGCTTGTCTTTCATAAACACTAACTGCCATGGTTTAATAGTCTAAAATTATATATATGTGAGTTAGGAGCAGGAGTAAGCCACTCAGGCCTGCTCTGCCATTCAATAGGTCATGGGTGAAATGATTATTCCATATTTCTGCCTATCCCCGATGATCTTGTTTTTAAAAACAGTAATTTTCCATTCGTCTCGAGTTCATGAAAGACTGTACTTTCTGCAGAATTCTTCTCTTGTCCTACCACTGTTCAAAATGTTAAAATTCTTGGCACCCTGTTCTTGCCCCTCCCCCACAAGCTACAGAGCATATGCCTTTCCTTGGCCTTCATTTGCTTTCCATCTCATTTTTATTGTCCCGATGATGCTCAACTGTTCTGGAATCTTCTGGCTGTTCAGCTGTGAAATTAACAGCTCAACACTTCTACCATCATGAGTTGAAACATAAGCGAGCAGAACAGGAGTGGGTCATACACCCACTGAGCCTGCTCAGCCATTTCCTAAATTCATGGTCAATCTTTAACCACAATTCTACTTTCCTGTCCAATTTCTATTTCCCTTTAAGTCTCCTCAAAAATCTGTCATTCTCTGCCTTGAAATATACAAAAACAAAAAACTTTTTGAGCTGAATTTCAGAGTGACAATCCAGAGTGAAGACTTTCCTATCTTAGTTCAAAATGATACAGTTCCCCTTAATCTATTCCTAGGCTCCCTTTTAAACGATTCTTTCCAATCAATTTCTTTCACATTACACACCATTAATTTGAAGTTTGCTCCGATGAAATTAAAAGACTTAAGTTTCTGTTATTAGCTATTCATTTGTTTGGTTTCATCTGAATAATAATAATTCAGAGCTTTATGAAAAGAGCTAACGTTACTGTCATCAATTAGGCAGAAATCTAACACTGTTTGCCATCTCCTAAGGTCCCTCAGCTGCCATCTGTTTCAAAATTAACCTGTATAGGCACATTAGACACACCCCCGGGGCAGGTGGAACTTGAACTCCGATCTTCTTGCCCGGAGGCAAGGGATACAACCACTGCATCACAAGGCCCTCTGCCATTTAAGAGAACTCAAAGTAATGTGGAGGAATTTTTGAGGCTTTTGGATCTAATGAAATTCTTTACCACAGCCTGTTATGGTTGTGTTATTAAGTACATTCAAGACTGAGAAAGACCGGTTTTTAATCTATAAGGGAATCAAGGGTTCCGACAAAAAAAAGGCAGGAAAGTTGTTTTGAGGATTATCAGATCAACCATGATCTTATTGAAAAATTAAGCAGACTTGATTGGCCAAATGGCCAAATTCTGCTCCGACATCTTGCCTTACGGTCTTATAAACTCTCTCAAATTATTCCCATTGTGCACTCCAGCCAAATTCAGGTCCACTCTCATAGGCAGCACAGATCTTTAAGATTAACCTTCCAAAGCAGTACACCTGCCTGCGTTTTAACCTGTGCTAGCAACATTTTTCAACTATCACAGAGGATTATAGACTTCATTCTCACACAGAACAGCTCTTAGAACAGAGCAAGAAAGAATATATTTTTCAGCCACAAAACACCTGCTGCAGAACTTGATAAGTCTTCCAAATTTTGGCAATAAGAGTTAAAAACAGCAGTATGCACAACAACGTTGTAACTCAGATCATTGGCTTGAAAAAGGACCAGAATCATAAAACTAAATCAATAACTTTTCTTTTTAAACTTTCACATTAAATTTCAACTTTTAACAAAAGAGACACAGTCAAGAATAGAGATGACAAGGAAGGGATGGTTAACAACACGATATGCATCATTTATCAACTCAAGCGGCAAGGGGTGCTGTCAAATACTGTAACAGAACTGCTACAAGAAAGATAAAGTTAGGTTCTGCATAATCTAATTAGAGATCAGTGTGGACAAAGCACAATTTTGTGCCCAGCTGATACTGAATTTGCATGTTCTAGTTATTCAGAATCATTTCTTGTAACAAAAGTGATGGCTATCTTTTGCTTTACCTTGTATACTTGTCCATAGGTCCCATTTCCGACAACTTCCACCAGTTCAAAAATACCCGCAGGATCCTGGATAAAATAAAAATCTGTGTGAGTAAAACTGAACAGCTATAATTTGTCACTAATAGCAATGTCTAAATTCTGCACTTTTCTTGGCAAAAATATACTTTATTCATAAGCACATTACAAAACAGTTCAAGTCAAACATTACATAAAATACAATAAAAATATCACAGTTCTCATTTCAGCATTGCACTTTCAGGTGCCTGCATGCAAAAGCAAAATTGGAACATTTACTAAATATAACAACAATCTATTTACATTTCAACACAAGCAACAAGGTTTTTTTTTAAAGTTAACAGATGCTCAGGATGTTATGGCAGAAAGGTCTAAGACAATGGCCTGTTCCCACTGTGCCTTAGCAGCAGCTATCCCAAGCTTTAATACATCCCTTAGCACATACTCCTGGATCTTGGAATGTACCAGTCTGCAACACTCTATTGAGGATAATTAAGAGTCATAGAGAACTACAACATGGAAACAGACCCTTCGGTCCAACTAGTCCTTGCCAACCAGATATTCTAAATTAATCTAGTCCCATTTGCCACCATTTGGCCAATATCCCTCTAAACCCCTCCTATTCATATACCCATCCAGATGGCTTTTAAATGTTGTAATTGAAGCAGCCTCCTCCACTTCCTTTGACTGATTGGTTGATTTTATTGTCACGTGGTATGAAATACAGTGAAATACTTTGTTTATGAGTGGTACAGGCAGATCACAGCGAACAAAGGATGTACAGATCAAAAGACTTAGAAGCATACAGGTTACATTATTTGAGGCTACAGTCCATTCTACAATCTAATAACGGCTGAAAAGAACCTGCTTGGGAGTGTGTTCAGGCTTCTGTATCTTCTGCCTGACGGATGTGGTTGTAGGTCATTACAGGGGTGCAATGAGTCCTTGATGATGTGGGCCGCCTTTCCGCAGCAGTGACCCCTGTAAATGGAGTCCACGGATGGAAGGTTGGCTTCCGTGTTGGTCTGGGCTATGTACACCACCTTCTGTAGTTTCTTACAGTCCTGGGCACAGCAGTTGCCATACCAGGCCATTGTGCACCCGGACAGTATGCTTTCAACGGTGCATCTGTAGAAGTTGGTGAGGGACCTTATGGGCATGCCAAATTTCCTGAGCCACTTGCCGCCTGGCAATTCGTTCCATACATCCACCATCCTGTGCGTGAAAAAGTTGCACCTTAGGTTCCCTTTAAATCTTTCCCCTCTGACCTTAACCCATGCCCTCTAGCTTTGGACATCCTCCCGTAGGACTATCCCCTATCCATGCTTCTCATGAATTTATTAAATTCTATAATGTTACCCCTCAGCCTCCGACACTCCAGGGAAAACAGCCTCAGCCTATTCAGCCTCTCCCTGTATCTCAAATCCTCCAACACTAGCAACATCCTTGTAAATCTTTTCTGAACTCTTTCACGCTTCACATTTTTCATGAAGCAGGCAAACCAGAATTAAACGCAGTATTCCAAAAGTGGCCTAATTCTTTGAACCGGAAGATCAGCAAGTTTCAGGCAGACTAGAGAACCTCTTTCAACAAGTTGACATATTCCTGATGTATAATAAAAACATTTCCATCACTCAGGTAAGCATTCCACTTTCTCCCTATCTCTATCACTACTTTGCACAATAATGATAGTTTAATAATGTTATTTTGATAATTTTCATCCTTGCAATAAATTGTGGAATCGTAGAATCACAGAATCACTACAGTGCAGAAAGAGATGTGGGTGCCTTATGGCTAGCTATTTATTGCCCATCCCCAATTGCCCTTACGGTGATAGTGGTCAGGTGCCTACTTGAATGCCCTGATGAAGTGGCACGTATTGATTTGATTTGCCTTGAATGATGTTGAACTTATTAGAGGTGTACCCAGTTAGTAGAAAGCATTCCATCGCACTCCTGACTTGCGTCCTGTAGATGGTGGACAGACTTTAGGAAGTCAGGAGGCGAGTTATTCAGCTTACCTTTGACCTGATCATGTAGTCACTATTTATATGGCTGGTCCTGTTCAGTTTTTCGTCAATAGTAACCCCCAGGATGTTGCCACGGGGGATTCCGAAATGGAGTACCATTTTGAACACGAGGTGCTGGTTAGAGAAATTACAACCAATTGCCTTTCTCTAAAGAAGAGAGACACCCAAGACCGTTCGAAAACTAAATTAATGCTCTCAGGACAATGAGACAAAATCCGGATTTAAAATTGAAAAAGACATCTGTGCAAATTAATAAAAGCATGCATGAAACATGAAAAAGCACAATACAATATATTCTATGAGAATATATGTACATTCCTGAGCTGAATCTTTAACGAATACAGTTTACTTTTCATCTGAAGGTACTTTAAACCAAAATGTCAAGCCTGTTACAGGTAGAACCAGCATCACTTTATAATACCACTCGCCACAAACAAATTCTGATCAATAAAGTATTGCATTGCCAAAAAAAAATGCCTTAGGTGCTACCTATTCATTTTTCTTCAAAGGTATTATTGCTCAACAGTACTTCACACATAAGCGTTTCAGCCAGTCTGGTATTAAAGTGAAAGAAATGTAACTGAATGGAAGTTCTTCTCAAATGGTAAAGCGGGCCTTGAAAGGGCAATTATCTGCACTTTAGCAGATAGGGCTCATGGATGGAGACCTGAACTATCTGCAATATGCTCACCACTTGTGCACAAAAAGCAGGAAAACAACTGAACAAAATACCAGCCTTTCCATTACTGCTACTATCAAACCACCCACTTCCCAGAGGTGTAATGATTCAGCTTACATGGGCCATTTATTATCATGTCAAAAAGGTCCATGATTTATTTCACTCTGACCAGCAACATATAATGCCTGCAATGAGATGGGGTTCGAGCAGCGTGATTAGGGATTCAAACTCATTATGGTTCGCAATGGGGATCCTGCTGTCCTCCCTGCCAAGGACTCTGGCTTTGAATCTTCAGTTCCTGTGGAGATTTATGCGAAATAGTCAGAGGTGACAAGAATGTGATCGTTTGCAGCCAGATTGCTGGTGGGAAGGGGAATGGAAACAAGGAATACATAAATAAAAAGGGAAACCTATCTCAATAAACATTCTTCACAAATTTTCTTCAAATCAAATCAGAAAAAATTTGAACAATAACAAACGTTTTGTGGTGCTTTGTGCTCAGAAACTTCCTCATCTAGATAAGGTGTACATGACACAAAAAAAACACAAACGTTTTGAAAGAAAATTCACAGTTCAAAGGAAATCACTGAGTTCCTAAATTAGGACAGAATGCTCAGCCTTAAACATAGTAGAAAATATAATCAATTAAACTGTTTACTGGGGGAAGGCCAGAAATCGAAAACTCAACACTTCAAAATCTTTCTGTCCCAAACAGCATATTGGTCTCAAAATGTTAACTGTTTCTCTCTCCAGGATGCTGTCAGACCTGCTAAGTTTCTAGCTCCTTTCACTGTGTCTCTCTTCATTCACTCTTGCTTCGTTCGTGTATCACTTTAAATCCAAGCCCTCTCGTTCTTTTTTTCTTCCCCCTTACAAGCAGGAACAAGTTCTCCCATCTACTCTATTCAGACTGCTCATGATTTTGAAATCTTCCATCAGATTTCCTCTCAGTCTTCTTCTCTCCAAGGAGAACGGACTCAAACTTCCTGAATTTATTCTCGATTGAAGTTTCTCGTTCCTGGAACCATTCTTGTAAACTGCTTCCTCACTCTGTCCAACGCTTTCACATCTTTCCAATAATAGGGCATCCAGAACTTTACACAATATTCCAGAGTTTCAAAGGATAAAGAACAGGCCCTTCTGCCTTCCTTCCCTCCAAGACGTGCCAACATGCTCAAAACCTTTTGCCTCTAGCTGTCCATATCCCTCTATTCTCTGCCTATTCACGTATTTTTCAAGATGCCTCAAACGTTGCTATTGTATCCACCTATACATCTGGCAGCACAATCCAGGCCTTTCACATACCCTTAAACTTACCGCCTTTTATCTTAAACCTACATCCCCTAGTAATAGATATTTCTACCCTGGGAAAAAGACTCTGAATATCCATACCTCTCAATTTTGAAAACTTCTATCAGGTTCAATCCTTCAACGTTCAAGTAAAAACAAACCAAGTTTGTGCAATCTCTCCTCATAACTAATACCGTCCAAACTAGGCAACATGCTGGTAAACCATTTCTGTATTCTCTCCGGTGCTTCCAGATCTTCTGGCAGTGTGGCAATCAGAACTGTACACAATATTCCAATGTGGCCTAAAGTTCTATACAGCTACAAGATGACTTGCCAATTTTTAACCCCTCTGCCCTGATCAATGAACCATGCCATATGCCTGTGCACCACCTTATCCACTTTTGTTGCCACTTTCAGACAACTTCAAACCTATATTCCTATATCCCGCTGTATACTGATGCTAATAAGAGTTCTGCCATTTACTATACACTTCCTTCCTCCATTAGATCTCCCAAAATGCATCACATCCCACTTGTCCAGATTAAAGTCCACCTGTCATTTCTCTGCCCAAGTCTCAAGCTTATATTCTGTTGTCTCCTCTGGCAATCCTCCTCACTAGCTGCAGCTACCCCGATCTTTGGGTCATCCACAAGCTTACTAGTCAGGCCACCTACATTCTTCTCCACACTATTTATATTTCAAACAACAGGGGTCCCAGCACTGATCCCTGTGAAACACCTTTCATCACAGATCTCCAATCTGAAAAACATACTTCCACTGCCACTAAGCAGGTTACCCCTGTTGCCCTTCTTAGGCAAAGTAACAATGATGGCTTTTCGCCAGTCCTCTAGGGCCTCAGCTATGACTAAAGAGGATACAAAGATGTTATACAAGGTCCAAGCAATTTCCTCACCTGGGTTCCTCAGCAGTCTAAGATAGATCCCATCAAGTCCTAGGGACTTGTCTACCTTATTAGTAAGTGTCTTGTACAGATTCAACATCAACTCTCTACTTGATATTAATGGGGCATACTTGATGCCAATTTCTTCCTCAAATTTATTCAGTGTCCCAATGCTCACCACATTGATTCCATAGATTCAAGACCCTTGAAGAGAAGTAAGTTGTCACTGGTTTTAAATCAGACATCTATCCTAAAACTATAAACTTTCATTCTAGATTGCCCCACAAAAGAAAACATTCTCTCTATGTCTACTGTCAATTCCCTTTAGCATCTTATAACTCAATTATATCTCCTCTCATTCTTCTGAACTCTAGAGTACAAGTCTAAACTACTCAAGTCTCTTCATAAGGCAAACCCTTCATTTCTGGAATCAATCTTGTGAACCTCATCTAAACTGCCTCCCTCCTCGAGTAAGGGAACCAAAACTGTATGCAATACTCCCAATGCAGTCTCAGTTATGCCTTGTACAGTGGCAGCAACACTTCTTTGCTTTTATTCTCTATCCCTTTAGCAATATTTGCCAAAATTCCATTTGTCTTCCTTATTACCCGCTGTACCTGCATACTGGTTTTCTGGAATTCATGCATGGAGACCCAGCTCTCCCTGCATTGATGTTTCTCTCCATTTCAATAAGTTGCCTTTCGATTCTCTGCCCAAAATGGATAACCTCTCACTTATCCACATTAAACTTCATCTGCTCATTCACCTAACATATCCTTCAATCCCCAGCTGAGCCAAAACACTGCCCAATCTACCAGACAGGCTACTTATTTCATCTCGTTGTGAGCTTTGGAGTTGTTTGCTTACAATATATAATGTAATATAAATGCAAGCTTTTAATGACATTTACAAGCCACAAGTGACTGCCCAACAGGCCACTGATAATACTTACCTACTTCAAAAAGAACAACAATTTAAAGATCAATACCTTAACCTCTCAGAAGTAACATAAGCTATTCCAGAATGTCAGGTCACAGTCCAATTATGATAAAATCAACATGGTGCTCAGTTACAAGTGGTGTACCACAAGGATCTGTTCTGGGTCCTCTTCTATTTGTGATTTTTGTAAATGATTTGGATGAAGGAGTGGAAGGGCGGATTAGCAAGTTCGCGGATGATACGAAGGTGGGTCACGTGGACAGTGCGGAGAGCTGTTCTAGGTTACAAAGGAACATTGATAGAATGCAGACCTGGGCTGAGAAGTGGCAGATGGAGTTTAACGCTGAAAAGTGTGAGGTGATTCATTTTGGAAGGACAAACTTGAAAACAGAATACAGGGTTAACGGAAAGATTCTTGGCAGTGTGGAGGAGCAGAGGGATCTTGGGGTTCATGTTCACAGTTCCCTGAAAGCTGCCATCCAGGTGGATAGAGTTGTTAAGAAGGCGTACGGTGTGTTAGCTTTCATTAATAGAGGGATTGAGTTCAAGAGCCGTGAAGTTATGCTCCAGCTTTACAAAACCCTGGTTTGGCCACATCTGGAGTACTGTGTCCAGTTTTGGTCACCTCATTACAGGAAAGATGTGAAAGCGTTGGGAAAGGTGCAAAGGAGATTTACCAGGATGTTGCCTGGAATGGAGGGAAGGTCTTACGAGGAAAGGTTGAGAGAGCTAGAACAACGAAGGATGAGAGGTGACTTGATAGAGGTGTACAAAATGATCAGGGGTATAGACAGAGTAGACAGCCACAGACTTTTTCCTAGGGTGGAGGTAGCTTTTACGAGGGGACATAGCTTTAAAGTGAAAGGAGGTAGATATCGGGGCGACGTCAGAGGTAGGTTCTTTACTCAGACTGTGGTAGGGGCGTGGAATGCATTGCCAGAGAGGGTAGTGGAGTCGGCCTCATTAGGGGCATTTAAGTGGCTATTAGATAGGCGTATGGATGATAGTATAAGGTAGCAGTGGAGGTTAGATAGACCTTAGGTTTCGAGTAAAAGTTCGGCACAACATCGTGGGCTGAAGGGCCTGTACTGTGCTGTACAGTTCTATGTTCTATGTTCTAAAAGGTCATTAGCCTAAAATATTAACTGTTTCACCTCACAAATGTCGTCTGATCTGCTGAGTATTCTCTGCTGTTTTTATTTTAATTTTGTTTTAATTGCTAATTAATATCAGTGATTAATTCAACTTTTCTTCATCTTCAGAGAAAAGCAGGAAACAGCTTTGGAATGTCAGATAAAATTCCTCCTCTTCACATCTGGATCCCGAGACTTCATGAGCGGCTAGTTTCATAAGGAACAACTGGATGAAAACTAATATATCCAGCAGGCTACAGGTTTCTGACATCAAGTCCTATTTGCGAATACTGTGGATGTTTCATCATTTTCCTGTTCGCCATTAAAATTAGAATCCACTTATGTTGTAAAATATCTTTCATTCCTCCAAATTCTGCTGCCCAGAGACCATGTACAGTTGTTCCTATCAGTACTGCAGATATAAAAATATTTGCACCTGATTTCAATTTATTGGAAATGGTTAGTTAAGAAAAACAGAATACAGTCCTTGGAATATTACCAATAAAGATGGTTCGGAAAGTCATTTACAGAGTATGTATGCTCAAAATGCATTCTTTTCAGAGAAGTAAACAAATTGCATTATAAATTGTGTAAACTGTGATGGCTAAATGGATGAGGAAAAGCTTTATAAATGGGTGACACTGGCAACCTGGGTCTGGGGTCACATGTAGGCCAAGACTGGGTAGATTTCTTTCTCTAAAATGACATTAGGAAACCAGTTGGGTTTTCATGACAATAGTCACTATTACTGAGATTAGTTTTCAGTTCCAAACTTTCTTAGCTCATTTTAAATTCCCTGAACTGCTGTGATGACAGCCGAACCAGTGCCCTCAGTGAAATTACTGTCACTGACTCCCCTTGATACAGCATCATATGTGACTAGGCACGCACACGATCATGGCTCTAATTGGATAACTGGCCCGTACTAGGTTAGTTAACCTAGCTACAATAGAAATGGTCAAGTCAACTTCCAAACTTCTGAGGTTGCTGAAGCAGGCAGAATCACCACCCAGAGATCTAATCCCACACTGTGATCCAGTGTCCCCTGCTGAAAGGTGCACAAAGATTGTTGGTGAGGCCCCAGCTAGAACACCAAGATCAATCTGGGCATTGCACTTTCGGAAGGATGTCAAGGCTTTGGAGAGGGTCCAGTGAAGTTGACTGGAACAAAACCAGGGATGAGCGATTTCAATTACGTAGGGAGATTGGAGAAGTTGGGATTGGTCTCCTTAAACCAGAGAACGTAAAGTCGATGAAATGTGACAGGTATGCTTTAAGTCAAGAAGGATTTTGAGAGAAAATAAAATGTGCTGGTAATTAGAGAACATCGAGACAAATTAATTGGCAAAAAAACCAGAGAGGAAATGAGGTAATAACTGATGTTGCAAGTTACAATCTTACATAGTAAGACAGTAGTCACTTTCAAATGGAAATATAACATTTGCAAAATTGGAAGAAAAACTGTTTGGATAGCTCTTGCCAAAATCAGAGCTATAATGGGCGGAAGGTCCAATTTCTGTATTGTATAATTCTATGATATGTGGACACATATAGAAAAAACACAAGGAAACCTTTTTTTTTCAAAACAAAAAAGAGGCAATTGCTTCCTTCCACCATTTCTGCCTCCCTCTCCCCCAACCTCCTTTCCCATTCATATTATTCAGATCATATGGAACAGTTACTCCGCATGAAGCTTCAGCACTGCTGATAACCATGCAACTATTAATCCAAACAAGTCAGTCTTTTGGGGATGATATGTGGAAACTTTAGCAATGACACCTTCATCAATCGCATTCCTTTCCTGGGAGGAACAGCACGAGGAGGACACTGTTGAAAATAATTATAACTAAATTTACTGTGCTTTTGTTATACTCTCCTTCGAACAAAGTAAACTGATGATTTCAAAGGAATTGGTTGTGTTGCTGTGCCAGACAGTACCAGGAAGTTGAACTTAAACACCATACAGGACCACCCTGAGTTAACATGTAATGACATTCCCTGCTCCACGCCGGGTTTTGCCCAACACTGAGTCATAGGCTGAGCAACGCAACGAATCATCTCACACTCAATTCTATGCACAACATGTTTCCAACTGCATAAGACAAGTGAGAAAAGCTTTAAATATTCTCTCCCCGCCCAGTCCCAGCCCAAAGCTTCAAGACAACTCAGACTATCCCCAATGTGACTACACTATGCCTTTGAGAGGTGTATTTTGTCCTTTCTAATTGGAGAAATTTTAAGCCAGAGGTGTTTCTTCCTAGCTAATAAATTAAACAGCTTAAGCCGCCCTGATTTATTTTTTAAAAATTAGAATAATAGAAGCAGCATGAATGGGTGGAATCAGGCTCCCACAGAACCAAGCTTTCAGTTTAGCTTTCAGTTGTTGGGCTTTTGAGCTGGTTTGTGGAAGCTGCTAAAGCTAGAAAGCTCCTCTGCTGCCAGAATCGCATGAGACACAACCTATTTTACTGACTTTGCCTTTGCCAAGGGTGTGTTTATTGGATGTTACCCTATTGGAACCGTTGTTGTTTAGTAGGTAAATAATTTATTATTGTGTCAAGTTTTCCAATAGAGTTAAAGTTATACCAATTTGTCTTTCGTTTGTTTGTATTTGAACTGTTGGATAAGAATAAAGTGTGTTTTGTTTAAAACCGAGCAGTATAACCAATCAAATTACATCTGGAACACAGCACCTTACACTTGTCTTAAATAAGGTAAAGAGTTAGGTTCTAGGCTATCTCCTTGATATATCTGAAAGGGCATTTGGTCTGGTCCATAACAAATTGGGGGCTTTTGGCGGGATCTAAATCTCTAATTCCAGGTTGGCTTTAGGATTGTTGGACTCAAAGACAGTAAATGTGAGTGTTAGTGTTTTCTTTTTGGGTGTTGCATTCGGTTGGTTTAAACAGGGTTTGCCTTCTGTAATAAAGGCTCTTTCAGTTGCTAAGAGTTTACTGGGGGTGGAAGAAGTCACTTTGGCTGGTTTACAGAAAATGAGCAAGGCAAAGGCCTTTGAAACTGGTCAGCAAGCTAAAGTTGGAGTTGCCTGTGTCTGTGAGGAAAGGGGAGACAATTGTGGCAATAGCTCAACATTTGCAATTTCCAGGAATGCATTCAGAATCACTGGAAATGACTAAAACTAAATTGCAAATGAAGCAGCTGGAATTTGAGGCAATGGTGAGGGAAAAGAGGAAAAGGAAATGAGACAGTTAGAAAAATGGTTAAGAGCACAGGGAAAAGAATGAATAGCCCAGGCAGAACAAAAATAAAAAGAAAGGTTGGCCCTAGCAGAAGAAAGGGAGAAAGAGAGAGTTTTTGAACTTCAGAAGTTGGCAATGAAAGCGGAAAGTTGGCTTAAAATGATAAAAGTAGAAGACAAACGTAGGGATGAACAGCAAACCCATCGTAGCCAAAAGCTTAGTGGGAATCTGGCTGAACATGGCCCAAGCATTACCAAAGTTTGACGAGAAGGACAGAGAAGCCTGTTTCATTTCGTTTGAGAAAGTGGCTAAACAAGTGAAATGGCCAGTGATTACGTGGGTATTGTTGATTCAAACAAAGTCGATAGGTAGAGCTAGTGAGGTATTTGCAGCTGAGAAGTATGATGAAGTGAAAAAAGCCATCTTAAGTGCATATGAATTAGCATCAGAAGCCTATAGACAATGTTTTAGGAATCTGAGAAAATCTGGTAGAACATATGGAGAGTTTGAAAGGATCAAATTAAGTCACTTTGATAGGTGGATAATGACATTGAAAATAGATCAGACATATGATGCTCTTCGAGAGACAATTATTTTGGAGGAGTCCAAAAATTCACTTCCTGAAGCAGTGAGAACTCCTGTGGGAGAGCACAGAGCTAAGACTGCAAGCAACAGAAATGGCAGATGATTATGAGTTAGCTCATAAATCATAATTTGGCTTCCAACATTAATCTCAATCTGTGAGAAATGGAAATTGGGGAAAAGAGAAATGCTCAGGTAGTAAAGGAAAAAAGAGATTTAATTGAAGATAGTAAAGATAGTTTACCACAGGTTAAAAAAGGAAACCCATTGGGTGGGGCACAGAGGAGAAGTAAAAACCCTCAGATGTTTTCACTGCACTAAAATAGGGTACACAAAGTCGCAGTGTTGATGGATTAAGAAAAGCACTGGGAACACAGCTGCGGTAAAACAAGATAAGCCGGTGAGGTTTATTAAAGCGGTAAAGAAAATTCCAGTGGAAGCTAGAGACCTGCAAAAGAA
>NW_025968426.1:0-25000 GCF_021869965.1 Rhincodon typus | reverse complement strand
ACAGGACGTTGGTTCGGCCACTTTTGGAATACTGTGTGCGGTTCTGGTCTCCCTGCTTTAGGAAGGATGTTGTTAAACTTGAAAGGATTCAGAAAAGATATGCAAGGGTGTTGCCAAGGTTGGAGCTATAGGGAGAGGCTGAATAGGCTGGTGCTGTTTTCCCTAGAGTGTCAGAGGCTGAGGGATGACCTTATAGTTTATAAAATCATGAGGAGCACAGATAGCGTGAGTAGACAAGGTCTTTTCCTTGGGGTGGGGGAGTCAAAAACTAGAGGGCATAGGTTTAAGACGAGAGGGGAAAGATCTAAAAGGAACCCTATGAGCAGCGTTTTCACACTGAGGATGGTGCGTATATGGAATGAGCTGCCAGAGGAAGTGGTGGAGGCTGGTACAATTACAACATTTAAAAAGGATGGGTATATGAATAGGAAGGGGTTAAGAGGGATTTGGACCAAATGCTGGCAAATGTGACCGGATTAATTTAGGATATATAATCGGCATGGACAAGTTGGACCGAAAGGTTAGTTTCCGTGCTGTACATCCCTGTGACTTTATGACACTTGTAGACAATATCCAGGCTTGAACTGACATCTTGCTACATTTGAACCTGTACTGCTCCAGTATCTGAATGGTGCTGAATATTGTGCAGTCATCCAAGAACATTACAATGGAGGGAAGTTTATTGATGACTGGATGTAGCAGGACTGCAGAGCTTCGATCTGTTTCATAGGTTGTGGGATCACTTAGCTTTTTTTTACCACTTACTGCTTATGTTCTTTGGCATGCAAATAGATCTGTTTGATAGCTTCACCAGGTTGACACTTCATTTTTCAGGCATGCCTAGTTCTGCTGCTGGCATGCCTCCTGTAATCTCCATTGAACCAGAGTTGATCCCCTGTCTTGTTAATAATGGTTGGGTCAGGGTTATGCAAAGCCATGAGGTTACAGATTGTATTGGAGTGTAGTTGATTGCCCACAGTGCCACATGGATGCCTAGTCTTGAGTTGCTTGAAGATGGACCTACCCATAGGTGGGAACTCAGTACACCACTGGACCCCTGATGGGAGAACCATTGGTAACTGAACAGTACAGATGGGCTAAGACTATACGAATTCCCCATCTAGTTCACTTGTGTCCTATAGGGAAGGAAAGTACCATCCTTACCTGGTCTGGCCTACATGTGACTCCAGACCCACTGTAATGTGGTTGACTCTTAACTGCCCTCTGGGCATTTAGGGGTGGACAATAGTGGATGCATCCCGTGGATAAATTTTAAAAAGTCCTCCTTTAATTTGATTTACATTTGATATCAAATTGATTTGAATTGTCAGTATACTGCTGTGAGCCCAGCATGGGCTGAAACTATACAAATTCCTTTGTATCTGAAAGACGTGAACAAAAACCAGTGAGACGTTGATTCTGTTTGCCTGGCATCCAGACCCCAAGTGTAAGGGAACTCGAGCAGAATGAAGCGTTTTCCTGTAAATCGTAGCAGTATCGCAGTGCAGAACGACCCCTCGGGACCCTTCCCACCTGTCCTTGTTTACTTCTCAAATTCCTGTCATGTTACTGCCGCCCACAGGTTAAGATCGATGAGATCGACGAACAGTGGTCTGGTTCTCTGCACGTTGGGCTGACTACCCTTCAGCCTTTGGATGTCTCCTGTTCCTCCTCAGGGCTTCCATCTTCACTGCTGGAGCTGAGGTCAAAGGTCAGCTGGCTGGTCAGTGGCTCCGAGGTCAGGCGCAATGGAATGCTACAGAAGCAGAACTACGGTTTCTCGATGGAACGGCTGACGGTGAGAGGGGATGATAGAGTTTGATAAAGTCTGGGTTTCGCAGTAAGGCCTGCTATTCTGCAAACATGCATGGATCCTGAACGTAGGGTCTAACCTGACAATGGAATAAGTTTGTTTTGGTGATCTAACATCGCGGTTTCACCTGAGTTGTGTTCTTCCTTTATTAATTTTTGTGTGTCAACAGTGACTCACTGGTCACCCACTCTGTCGCCTCCTTGTTGGAGACCTCAGCACATTCTTCATCTGAGCAGGTCTTTGCAGATGTGAGGAACGAGGGAGTGCAGCATTGTCAGAGGTGCCATTTTGCAGATGGGCCTTTAAAACTAAGGTCCTTCTGGCCCCATCAAGTGGGCAAAAAAATCCCATTATTTCAGAGAAGTGGGTTGTCAGTGGTTCTTTTGGTCAATGTGAAGCCAGCACTGCTTTGGACTGACACTGAGCTATTTGGTTTGGAAGGAATTGGCAAGCAGTGGCACTAGCCATTTGGACTGGCACATCTCACCTTGCACTGTGTGGCATTTGCTGATCTCAGAAGTTCGGGGTTGGAGCTGGCCTGGGCTGGACAGGGCTTCCATTTGGGATCAGGGACCAGGGCATCCCAGTTCTCTTGACTGTTCACCAACTGTTTGTAACGTAAAGCAAACAGATGCACGGGTCACTGCAGTTCATCCAGCTACGTGTCTCTGTCTCTCTCTCTCTCTTACTCGCGAGCTCTCGATCTCTCGCGCTGGCGTGCTCTCTCTTGCTCGCGCGCTCTCGATCTCTCGTGCTCTCAGTCATTGGCTACAGGGATTACCCCATAGTCTCTGTGCAGCTGAACCCACATTGATGCTGATTGCATGGAAACCATCCCAATGTGTGCCATCTTTTGAGCCAAGGCCATTTTCACATTGCACTTTTTCACCCAGGTTGGCAATCGAGTTGGAGTAAAGCGTGCCAGTGATGACACCATGCATATCTTCATTGATGGAGAGGACATGGGTGTGGCAGCAGCAGGCATTGCTAAGGTAAGAGATCTCCAGTCAACTCCATACGGAGCCAAAACCACAGCAGCTAGATCTCAGCATGGGCAAAGTCAGAAATCACACGACACCAGGTTAGAGTCCAATAGGTTTCTTTGAAATCACAAGTGACTTCACCTGACAAAGGAGTAGCAGTCTGAAAGCTTGTGATTTCAAAGAAACCTGTTGGTCTATAACCTGGTGTCAGGTGACTTCTGACTTTGTCCACCCCAGTCCAACAACGGCACCTCCACATCATCAGCATGGGCAAACACTGAGCCATCAATTTCAGCAACATAGGGCAGGCTGTTCGGCCCCTCAAACCTACTCTGCCATTTGGATCTTAGCTGGTCATCAATTTCCCTTAATGTCATAGGATGCCAGAAATCTATCAAACTTGGATTTTGTCTGCACTCCAGCCAGGGGAATCCTCCTTCCTGCATCTCCCCTGTTGGCTCTATATGAAGTTTGTAGTTCAGACGAGATCACCTCACATTTTTCTAAACCCCAGAAAAATAGGGACTGTCTTCTCAATCACTTCTGAAAGGATATTCCCAGCATGCCTGGAATTAGTCTGGTGAATCACCCTATATCCTTTATTGAAAGAAAACCAGATTGCACACAGAATGTGGTCTCACCAAGGTCCTGTGCAAGCAACAAGACACCTTTTACCCTTGTGCTCAAATCCCCTTTTGATCAAGTTCAACACACAACTTGCCTTCCTAATTGCTTGCTGCACCTGCATCTTTTACAGTGACTTATGGACAATTGATGATCTAATATTGGGAAAACTATTTTATGAATGGTGAGAAGCTAAGAACTGTGTAAAGATGTAAGCATCCAAGTGCAGCTATCATGATGCAAAACAATGTTGGGGGTGAATTTACCTTATTCTAACAAATATAGAAAATTCTAAGGCATGGACCCTTCATCTACGAATAACTGAGAAAGTCAAAAGTACTATTCAGAAGATTGGACAGAATTTTTTAAAGAAGCAAAGAATTACTTAAAAGATTAATATGGAGGGAAAAGTTAGATTACAAGAGAAAGTTAGCCAAAAGTGTAAAAGTAAATAGAAAAAGTTTCCTCGGGTAATTAAAAAAGAAAACAGTTAACAAAGTAAGTTTTGGCTATATAGAAAATAAGCCTGGGGTATTAGTAAGGAAGATAAAGAGATAGCAGACAAACAGATAGTTTGCATCAGTCTTCACTAGAGAGGATACAAGTAGAATCCCAGGAGCCAGGAATTGAAGCCATGATGTGGAGGTGCCGATGTTGGATTGGGGAGGAAAAGGTTAGAAGTCACATAACACAAGGTTATAGTCCAATAGGTTCATTTGAAATCACATGCCTTTGTAGCATTGCTCCTTTGTCAGGTGAAATGACTTGGACTATGACCTGGTGCTGTGTGACTTCTGACCTCAGGAATTGAAAGGGAGGGAAGAACTCAAAATTACAATTGCCAAGGAAGTCGTGCTGAGCAAATTGAACTGCAAGGTGACAAGCTCCCAGGTCCTGATGAATTTCATCCTAGTGTGTTAAAAGTAGCTCCATCAGTTTGCTCGGTACCACTCCCCCCAATTGTAATTTCATCAAACTCTTCTCTCCCTTCCATCTCCTGATTTACAGTTACTACAGGAATGTATTTTGTTTCCATGATTTTGCTGCTGTTGTCCTTTTACATTGTATCAGTGTTAGGTTTGGGACATGTTAGCAACCCTGCACTAACATTCATGTTCATAAATTATATCGTGAAACTTCAGTTAGCAAAAGAGTAAGCAACTCCCTCTCACAAGGAATAGTTGAAGAAAGTAGTATTGATACATTGAAGCTGAATAAACATGAGGGATAAAGGAATGGAAGGCTATGCTGATTGAGCGAGTTGAAGAGGGAATGGTAGGAGCTCATGTGACTCAGAAGTACCAGCACGGAGCAAAAGGCCAAATGGCCTGTTGCTGTGCTTGAAAGAAGATGTAATATATTTCATTCCAGTCCCTACACAGCTGGTCCCTGTCTGGTTTGACTGTCGTTTTTGATGAATAATGGATATTTCTTTCCCTCTCTCATCATCCTTGCAGAATGTTTTTGCAGTGGTAGACTTGTACGGTAAAGTTGTGTCGGTGTCCATTGTGAGTTCCAGCGTGCTGGAGGAAGCAGAGAGTACGAAACCACCCTCCATGTCATCGGACAGTGGCAGTGAGGAGGAAGAAGAGCTGAGCCCTGTAAGGAAAGTCTGTGTTGTGTTTCTTTCTCCTCCTTTCCGTGAAAAAACTGGTTCCCACGGGGACAGAGTGGGATAGGAACTGTTTCCCCCGGGACATCTGTGTTTGTTCTCACGTGTGTATGTCTCCTGGACAGTTGCCGATTGTCATTCTGATCATTCAGGCATAGTATTTCAAACTAGCCCTCACCTGCTGTGACCCAGCAACTCTTCAGAAAGACCTCATTTGAGGTAAAGTGTGTCGGCAAGCTTTTTGAGATCTCATCAAGGTTCCCCATAAATCAATGTGCTCTCACCTTTTGGCCCTGGGTTTGAACCTTACAATCAGAAGGCTGGTTGTGACAATGTCGAGTCTGAAACTCTGGATTCCTATAACTATGAACAATGTTTTCAAGAAACAGGGGTTGAGGGGAAGAGGAGAGGGTGGTTGGTGTCCACCTAATGAAAAGTTGTCTGTCTGAATAGTTTAACTGGTGGGTTCATGCCCTTCACGCGTGGGTTTTATGCTGGTGGGCTGCATAACCCCAGAGTCTTGGGCTCAGGTGTTAATCGAATCCCTGTTTCTGTTATCCCAATGCACCTCAGATTTTGGATCTTTTTGGATTTAAGGGATTCTGATTTAGGAACCGTTCACCAATGAAGTAACAGTGCCATTTTGAAAACTTCAATAAATTTCCCACTGCCGAAGTTCATTAACACAAATTAAAGACACAAATGGGCCTGATTGCTTATGTTTCCGTGGCACACCTATGCTCCATAGCCCACAGCAAGAGTACTACTGATCTACATTTACATAGGATCACATTGAAATTTCTAGCACAAGAGCAGGCCATTTGGCCCATCTGTTCCTTGCTGCTGTTTCCGCTCCACATAGGCCTCCTTCCGTCCACTCTTCATATCATATTAGTAGATCCCTTTGTTCCCTTCCCCCTCATGGGTTTGACTGCTCAATTCTTTTATTAATCCATGGGATGTGGACATTGCTAGCTCGGCTGAAATTTATTGTCTAATTATTCCTTGAGAAAGTAGTGGTGAGCTGCTTTCTTGAAACAGTGCAGTCCATGTGGTGTTGAGACTTTCACAGGTCTGTTTTAAAAAAAAAAAAAAAAATCAGCTCCAGAATTTTGACCCAGTGACAGTGAAAGAACGACGATATAGTCAGGATGGTAAGTGTTTTGGAGGGGAACTTATGTGGTAATGGTGTTCCCATGGTTTTTTTTTTTGCTCTAATCGCTCTAATTAGTAGAAGTCATGGTTTAGAAAGTGCTGTGGTACACAGCTATTTACTTCATCTCTCTCTGGAAGCAAGTTCTAAACCTCTCACCCTCTCAGGATAAAGACCTTTCTCCTGAATTCCCTATTTGATTTTGATGTGGAAATGCCGGTGTTGGACTGGGGTTGACAAAGTCAGCAGCTGCACGTCACCAAGTTATGGTCCAACTGGTTTATTTAAAATCACAAGCTTTTGGAGTGCTGCTCCTCCATCAGGTGAAGTGAACCTGACAAAGGAGCAGCGTTCCGAAAGCTTGTGATTATAAATAAACCATTTGATTTCGACAGTCCCGAGTTGTGGACTTCACACTAAGTGGAACAAACGTCTCCATAACCTCCATCAGGTCATTCGCTCAGCCTTCTCTCTCCAAGTGAAAAGAGCATGGTCAGCCTTTTCTGGTAATTATAGCCTCTCATTCACATAAGAACATGAGAAATAGAAATAGGCCCCTCAAGCTGCCCCCATTTTTCAGTATGGTTGTGCTGATTGTCCACTTTTCCAGTTCTGGCATCATCCTTGTGAATCTTTTCTTGTGACAACTGCTAGAATTCTATGACTCAGATCGTCATAAGGAGACCAGGCCTCTGCTCTAATGTCGGTCTCCAGCGCAGGACCAGGGATGTTCTGCTGAGACAGGAGGGTAAAAGAGGAGAAGGCATTGCATTATTAGTTAAGGAATCAGTTACTGCAGTAAGGAAAGATGATATCTTGGAGGTGGCATCAAATGAAACCTTAGGAATAAAAAAGGGGCAGCCATTGCTGGGTGTTTATTACAGACTCCCAGAGGGTCAGCAAGAAATTTGTGCATAATTTGCAGAGGTGTGTAAAAAAAAAAACAAAATTACGCAAGGTGATTTCAACTTCCTCAAAATTGACTGCGTTAGACATAGTGTTTAAGGCCTTGAATGGAGTGGATTTCTTGAAATGTGTACAGAAGAATTTTTTAGGCCAATATGTGGAGGGCCAGCAAGGTACAGAACTGTTCTGGACCTCATTCTGAGGAACGAAGTTGGACAGATGGTTGAGATGGTGGTGGGAGAGCATTTTAGTGACAGCAAACACAACATGGTACAATTATTTAACCTTCTTATGGACAAAGAAATAGTCAAGTTGAAAAAGAAAGTTTTGGACTGGGGAGAGTCGATTTTAGTAAAATATAGAAGGATCTGACCAAGGTAGACTGGCAACAGCTACTAGTGGGGAAGTCTACAGAAGAGCAGTAAGGGTGTTCAAAAAGGAAATGGGGAGATAACAAGCCCAACATGTTCGTTCGAGGGTGATAAGAAGGAGTAACAAGCCCAGAGAATCATGCATGACCAGGGATATTCAGGATATGATGGGAAGGAAAAGAGAGGCTTTTAGCAGGTGCAAAGGGAACAAATCAACGAAGGCATTAGTGGAGTACAGGAAGTGCATGGCGGAATTTAAGAAAATAATTAGGAAAGCAAAGAGGCGACGTGAGAAAGATCTGGCTGGTAACAGTAGGAAAAATCCCGAGATATTCTACAAGTATATCAATAGGAAGAAGATAACCAGGGACTAAAGGGGCATCCATGGGTGGAGCCAGAGGACGTTGGTAGAATGTTGAGCCAATACTTTACATCCATCTTTGTCCCAAAAAATGAGGATAAAGGTAAGGAACCCGGGGTAGGGAGCGACTGCAAGGTGCTTGACCAAATTGATGTAGGGAAAGACAAAAGACTGGAAGGGTTGGCAGGCTTACAAGTGGACATATATCCAGATCCAGAAGAATTGTGTGCCAGCCTACTGTGGGATGCAGGGGAGATGATTGCAGACGCATTGACAAATTTTTAATTCCTCTTTGGCCATGAGGAGGTGCCAGAGAACTGGAGAACAGCAAATGTGATTCCAATATTTTAGAAGAGTTGTAGAGGTAAGCCAGAGAACTACAGATGAGTGAGTCTCATGTCAGTGGTAGGGAAACTACTGGAGAAAATTCTGAAGAAGAGCATCTATCTGCAGCTGAAGAGACAAGGCTTAATCAGGGATAGCTTGGCTTCATCAGAGGGAGGTCATGTCGAGCAAATTTGATTGAAATTTTTGAGGAGGTGACCAGGTGTAGAGATGGGGGTAGTGCAGTTGATTTGATTTATTCTTGTCACGTACACCAAGGTACAGTGAAAAGTATTTTTTTGCATACTAACCAGATAAATCATACCTTACATATATACATCAAGGTAATGGAACGGAATGCAGAATATAATGTTACAGCTACAGAGATGGTGCAGAGAAAGATCAACTCTAATATATGAGGGGTATCGGATAACAGCAAAGAAAAAGCTGTTCTTAAATCCATTGGTACATGTTTTCAAACTTGTGTATCTTCTGACCGATGGAAGAGAGTATAACTGGGATTATGTGGATTTCAGTAAAGCTTTGACAAGGTCTCACACAAGAGACTGGTCAAGAAGACATATGCACATGGGATACGGGGTAATTTGATAAAGTGGATTCAAAATAGGCTCAGTTGGAGGAGACAGAAGGTAGTGACAGAAGACAGCGTTAATGACGGAAAGCCAGAGTCCAGTGGTGTACCGTAGAGATCTGCGCTGGATCCCCTATTATTTGTCATTTACATACATGACATAGATGATAGTGTTGGGGGTTAGATTAGTAAGTTTGCCTATGACACAAAGATTAGTTGTGTGGTTAACAGTTATGTTGAGTGTCTTGCGCTACAAGAAGATATACACAGGATGGTCAAATGGACAGATAAGTAGCAGATGGAATTTAGCCCTGAAAAGTGTGAAGTGATATACTGGAAGGAGTAATTTGACAATAATGTATTCAATGAACAGCATAACACTAGGAAGTTCTGTGGAACAAACAAACCTTGGTGTGTTTGTCCATAGGTCTCTAAAGGCAAAAGGGTATATTAGTAGAGTAGTGAAAAGGGCATATGGGATACTTGCCTTTGTCAATCGAGTAATAGATTACAAAAGCAGGGAAGTCATGTTGGAATTGTACAGAACTTTGGTGAGACCGTAGCTGGAGGACTGTGCAGTTCTGATTGCTGCATTACACAAAGGGCGTGATTGCACTGGAGGGGGTGCAGAGGAGATTCACCAGGATGCTGCCTGGGATGGAAAGGTTTAAGTTAAGGGGAAAGGTTGGATAAGCTTGGGTTGTTTTTGTTGGAGCAAAGGAGACTAAGGGACGATCTGTTTGAGGAATACAGGATTATGAGGGGTATGGACAAAGTGGATAAGGAACAACTGTTCCCTTAGTAGAAGCGTCGGTCACAAGGGGAGACAGGTTCAAGGTCAGAGGCAGGAAGTTTAAGGGGCATGTTATACATAAGAACTAGGAGCAGGAGTAGGCCGTCCGGCCCTTGGAGCCTGCTCCGCCATTCAGTAAGATCATGGCTGATCTTTTCGTGGACTCAGATCCACTTACCCGCGTTCTCACCTTAATTCCTTTATTGTTCAAAAAATTATCTTTAAAAACGTTTACTGAAGTAGTGTCAACTACTTCATTGGGCAAGGAATTCCATAGATTAACAACCCTCTGAATGAAAAAGTTCCTTCTCAATTCAGTCCTAAATCTGCTCCCTCTAATCTTGAGGCTATGCCCTCTTGTCCTAACTTCACCTGCCAGTGGAAACATCCTCTCTACTTCTATCTTATCTATTCCCTTCATAATTTTATATTGTTCTATAAGATCCCCCTTCAATCTTCTGAATTCCAATGAATATAATCCCAATCTACTCAGTCTCTTCTCATAAACCAACCCCCTCAACTCCAGAATCAACCTAGTGAACCTCCTTTGCACCCCCTCCAGTGCCAGTACATCCTTTCCCAAGTAAGGAGACCAAAACTGCACACAGCACTCCAGGTGTGGCCTCACCAGCACCTTGTACAGCTGCAACATAACCTCTCTGCTTTTAATCTCAATCCCTTTAGCAATGAAGGACAAAGTTCCATTTGCCTTCCTAATTACTTGTTGTACCTGCAGACCTACCTTCTGTGATTCATGCACAAGGACACCCAGGTCCCTCTGCATAGCAGCATGCTGCAACTTTTTACCATTCAAGTAATAATCCTTTTTGCTATTACTCCTATCAAAATGTATGACTTCACATTTATTTACATTGTATTCCATCTGCCAGACCTTTGCCCACTCACTCAATGTATCTATGTTCCTCTGCAAAGTTTCACAGTCCTCTGCACACTGCTCTGCCACTCATCTTAGTGTCATCTGCAAACTTTGACACCCTACACGTGGTCCCCAACTCCAAATCATCTATATAAATTGTAAATAATTGCGGTCCCAACACCGATCCCTGATGCACACCACTAGTCACTGACTGCCAGCTAGAATAGCACTCATTTATCCCCACTCTTTGCTTCCTGTTAGTCAACCAATCCTCTATCCATGCTAATACTTTACCCTTAACGCCATGCATCCTTATCTTATGCAGCAGCCTCATGTGCGGCTCCTTGTCGAAGGCCTTTTGGAAATCTAGGTACACCATATCCATTGGGTCCCCATTGTCCACCTCGCTCGTAATGTCTACATAGAATTCCAAAAGATTTGTCAAGCATGACCTGCCCTTCATGAACCCATGCTGCGTCGGCCCAACGGGACAATTTCTATCAAGATGCCTCACCATTTCTTCCTTGATAATAGACTCAAGCATCTTCCCCACAACAGAGGTTAAGCTAACCGGTCTATAATTCCCCATCTTTTGTCTACTTCCCTTTTCAAACAGTGGCGTCACGTTTGCTGTTTTCCAATCAGCTGGAACTGCCCCAGAATCCAGCGAATTCTGGAAAATTACCGCCAGTGCACCTGCTATTTCTCCCGCCATCTCTGTTAGTACCCTGGGATGCGTTCCATCAGGGCCAGGAGACTTATCAATCCTTAGCTCCATTAGCTTGCCCAACACTACCTCTTCCGTAGTAATGATTGTTTCCAGGTCCTCACCTACCTTCGTCTCTTTGTCAATTACTGGCATGTTATTAGTGTCCTCCACTGTGAAGACCGATACAAAATACCTGTTCAATGCCTCGGCCATTTCATCATATCCCATAACTAAATTCCCCTTCTCATGCTCTAAAGGGCCAACGTTTACTTTAGCCACTCTTTTTCGTTTTATATATTTATAGAAACTTTTGCTATCTGTCTTTATATTCTGTGTTAGTTTTTTCTCATGTTCTATCTTACTTTTCTTTATAGCTCTTCTTGTGGCTTTCTGTTGACCTTTAAAGTTTTCCCAATCTTCTAGTTTCATGCTGTTTTTGGCCACTTTGTATGCCTTCTCTTTCAATTTGATAGCCTCCCTTATTTCATTAGACACCCGTGGCAGATTACCCCTTTTCTTACAGTCCTTCCTTTTCACTGGAATATACTTTTGGTGAGCATTTTGAAAAACTGCTTTGAAAGTCCTCCACTGCTCGTCAACTGTTCCACCATAAAATCTTTGTTTCCAGTCTACTTTAGCCAAGTCCTCCCTCATTCTATTGTAGTTCCCCTTGTTCAAGCACAGGACCCTGGTATTGGATTTTATCTTCACACTCTCCATCTGTGTTCTAAATTCAACCATACTGTGATCACTCCTTCCAAGAGGATCCCTAACTGAGGTCATTAATTATTCCTGTCTCATTACACAGGACCAGATCTAGGATAGCTTGCTCCCTCGTCGGTTCCATTACATACTGTTCAAGAAAACTATCACGGATACACTCAACGAACTCCTCCTCAAGGCTACCCTGACCGAGCTGGTTCGACCAATCTACATGTAGATTAAAATCCCCCATGATAATTGCCATACCATTTTTACAGGCATTAGTTATTTCTTTGTTTATTGCCCGCCCCAATGTGATGTTATTATTTGGTGGCCTATAGACTACGCCTATCAGTGACTTTTTCCTCTTAGAATTTCTAATTTCCACCCAAATGGATTCAACCTCATTCTCCATAGAACCTATATCATCTCTCAGCACTGCCCTGATGTCGTCCTTGAATATCGGAGCTACACCACCTCCCTTACCTTCCTGTCTGTCCTTCCGAATAGTCTGGTATCCTTGGATATTTAACTCCCAGTCGTGACCATCCTGTAACCATGTCTCCGTAATGGCTACCAAATCACATTCATTCGCGATGATTTGTGCCGTTAACTCATCAACCTTGTTACGAATGCTACGAGCATTCAGGTAAAGTGCCTTTATGCTAGCTTTCTTACCCTCATGATTTCCAACATCTCTAATAATATCTCCTGAGTTATCCTTCCTTTTTGCTTCTTTCATAGTCTGCCTTGAACTTAAACCCCCCTGCACGCATGCTAACCTGCTGCTTACCTTTTTATTTACCATCAATACTCCCTGTCGTTTTCCCTTTCCCTTTCCCCCCAACTCACTAGTTTAAAGTTCTAGTGACCACCCTATTTATCCTTTTCGCAAGAACACTGGTTCCAGATCGGTTCAGGTGGAGACCATCCCATCGGTACAGATCCCTCTGGTTCCAAAACTGATGCCAATGCCCCATGAAATGGAACCTCTCTTTCCCACACCACTCCCTTAGCCATGTGTTTACTTTCCTGATTTTCCTTGTCCCTAAGCCAATTTGCACGTGGCTCGGGCAGTAATCCGGAGATTATGACCTTCGAGGACCTGTTCCTTAATTTTGTTCCTGGTGCTTGATAATCCCCAAATAGGTCCTCCATCCTAGCCTTGCCTATGTTGTTAGTCCCAACGTGGACCACAACAACTGGATCCTCCCCCTCCCGCTCCAATATCCTTTCAAGCCGGTCAGAGATGTCCTGCACCCTGGCACCGGGCAGGCAACACACCATGCGGGACTCCCGATCCGGCTTGCAAAGGATACTATCTATCCCCCTAACTATAGAATCCCCTATAACTACCACTTGTCTTTTTGCTCCCCCCTCTTGAATGGCCTTCTGCACCACGGTGCCGTGGTGAGCTGGCTCATCCTCCCCGCAGGCCTTTTCCTCATCCACACAGGGAGCAAGTATCTCGTACCTCTTGGATAAGGTCAAAAGCTGAGGCTCCTCCACTCCTGAACTCAGGATCCCCCTACCTGCCTCACTTGCAGTTACACCCTGTTGTCCCTGATCACTAACTGAATTTGAATTACTTAATCTACCAGGTGTGACTGCCAAAAACTTTTATGAAAAACTTTTTATCCAGAGTCTCATGATGGTCTGGAATGTGCTGGGAGGGAGGTAGAAGTGAGTTGTCTAACATCCTTCTAAAAAAGTACCTGGATGAGCACTTGGCATGTCATAATATTCAAGGCTATGGGCCAAGTGCTGCTAAATGGGATTAAGTTGAAGGTCAAGTGTTTCTCACGTGTTGGTGAAGACTTGATGAGCCAAAAGGCCCTTTCTGCACTGTATGATTCTATGTTGCTTTGCCTTGAAGATGCTGTTGTTCAGCTAAGACATGATTCCACTGAGCTGGTGCATAGTTTTAATTGAAAGGTCTTATTGGAGTATTAGTCAGAATATGCAGCAGATGATCTCATCGATATACTTGCTTCATCCACCTTGCAGTCTGTGCCACAGTGTTGCATACGAAATGACAACTTCATGGATCCCAATGAAAGTCACAGAACATCAAAACAGCACCACATTAATTGTGAATATGCAAGTCATGGAATCATAGATTCCCTACAGTGTATTAAAGATAAGTGAATAGTAATGTAGGAATGCAATGTTTTCTTCCCACAGAAATTAGGAGACGTTTTGAACTTGAGTTTAAACACATCCAGCCCCTAATGAGTTAAGTGTATTTAGTAAAAACAGAAAATTCTGGAGAAATCTGGCAGCATCTATGGAGAAATGAACTGAGTTAACATTTTTGTGTCTAATATAACTCTTCCATAGTCTTCTAAGAGTTAAATGTCTCCTGTCTGACTTAGGCAGTTTGCATCTCCATTTGAGAAAGAATGGGACACATCACATATTTATATGTTCACGTATTTACCTGATATGCAACAGAAATTGCAACATCACTTGGGCTTAAGAATGAAAAATCATTTGTTGTTGGAGCCCATTATGCTTCTAAATCTGTCCAGGAAATGTTTGATCTGGACACTCCTCACTAATCACGTACTGTTTCTCTTTCAGTGTGAAAATGAAACATCGGTCTTCATGGCCACCGTCGAGTTCATGGAGAATCATGGCAGAAACATCTTGTTGTCCAACAGTGGCCACACTGCCACCCGAGTGGCCAGCTACAACCAAGGCGTGGTGGCATCTGCTCAGCCATTACCCCGGCAACTGCTGTTTCAGGTAATCGGGGTACGAGAAATTCAGCTGGATATCAGTGAGCACAATGAGCTATGCCTGGTCTGTCAGATCTGGATAACAATTTCTGTTGACATTTCATAGAGCCTGGCAGGTATTTTTTTGTTCTTTGTTCTTTATTCTTTCAGGGAATGCACATTTGCCAGCATTTATTGCCCATCCCTAATTTCCTTTGAACTGATTAGCTAGCTAGGCCATATCAGAGGATACTTAAGTGCCAACCACAATGCTATGGGTCCAGCGTCATATGTAGGCCAGAGCTGGTAAGAACGGCAGATTTCCTTCCCTAAAGGAGCCAAATAAGATTTTATGACCATCAACGATAGTTTAATGGGCAGCATTATTAGTTTTCAAATCCAGATGTATAGATTAAATATAATTTCCACCAGTTACTATGGTCAGATTTGAACCTGAGATCTTGAGTTTTGTCCTCTGGATTATTGGTGTAGTAAGATATTCACTGCACCACCTGCCAAATGCCCAAGATCAAAACCAAGGATATGCTAATACATAAATTAAAGGGTAATTGGGTGATTGTGTGCCTGAATTACATGTATAAATAGAGGGGCTCTTGTGATGCAGTGATAGGCTTACTGGCCTAGAGGGAGGCACAGTAAGTTCAAGTACCATCTGCCCTGGTAACATGTCATATCATGTCCACACAAATTGATTAAAAATAACTATACTGTACTCATGCATTTTTTTTTTAATCTATTCGTGGATGTGAGCGTGGCTGACTGGATCAGCGTTTATTGCCTGCTTGTAGTAATCCATGAGAAGGTGGGTTAGGGTGAGCTGCCTTCTTGAATCACTGCAATCCATGTGCTGTTAGGGAGGGACTTCCAAGATTTTGACCCAGCAACACTGAAGGAATGGTGATACATTTTCAAGTCAGGATGGTGTAGGTAGTTTGCAGGTAGTGGAGTTCCCATGTATCCTGCCCCTGTCCTTCTAAATGTTAGTGGTTGTGGGTTTGGAAGGTGCTGTCTAAGGATCTTTAGTGAATTTCTGCAGTACATTTTATAGATGGTACACACTGAGTGTGGAGGGAGTGAATGTTTGTGGATATGGTGTCAATCAAGCGGGCTGCATTGTCCTGGATGATGTCAAGCTTCAGTGCTGATGGAGCTGCATTCATCCAGGTAAATGGGGGAGTTTTCCATCACTTTCCTGACTTGACCCTTGTAGATGTTGGGCAGGCTTTGGGGAGTCAGGAAGTGACCTACTCACTACAGAATTCCTAACTTCTGACATGCTCTTGTAGCCACAGTACCTATGTGGCCAGTCCAGTTCAGTTTCTGGCCAATTGTATATTGATAGTAGGGGATGCAGTGATGGTCATGCCATTGATTGTCAAGGAGTGATTGTTACATTCTGGCAATCGGGTCTATATGTTACTTGTCACTTGTCAGCGCAAACCTGGATGTTGTCCAGACCTTCCTGCATGAACTGCTTCGGTATCTAAGGATGGTGCTAAACATTTTTTAGTCATCAGCGAGCATCCCTGACCTTATGATTGAGGGAAGGTGATTAATGAAGCAGCTGAAACTGGTTGGACCTAGGACACTCCGCTGAGGAACTCCTGTAGACATGACCTGGAGCTGAGATAACTGAAAACAATATAAATATAATATGTATAGAGGGAATAAGTAATCAGTGATGTTGGCATCTTTGATATGTGAATAAAGCTCTGAGTAGAAAACTATATACCTGGACTCTGTCTAACCAGCATTTAACCTCTAGTATTTAACACTTCCTGCCCAGATGTATAACCAATCTGCTGTAAAACTGATGTACCTCGGTTAATTTCTTCTGTTTTTGATAAGCTTTTGGTCCATGGCAAATGTCCTGAATGAATGTTAAGATTGTTCTCCCCTGTTCTGGATTCCCCTACTTAAAGAAAACGGATGAGGCATGTAGAAAACCATTAATCAATAATTTTTTAATGTATTTCTACTCAGATACAGATTGATCGTTTAAACCCACAGTGGACATCTTCACTCTCACTGGGTGTGATTGGAAACTCCCCTGAGCGGTTTAATTTCCCAGGCACTGCTTCGTCGATCAAACGCTCTGCATGGCTGATCCAGCGAGATTCTGTTTTTCACAATTCATTAAAGGTGAGAATCCTGAACAGTGTTCTCCTTATGGAGCCTTCCGTGGGCAAACTCACCTCAAGAGCTCTCTGTTGACCTGAATCTCACTGGCCCCAGAAGCACTCAGCATGAGTATTCGATCAGCCCTATTATTGCCAGGTCTGAATATGTGACATTCAACAGCAGTTTTTATTGTTCTTAAACAATTCTGTTGAACAACATACAGAGCAGTGCTTAGAGGTGTGCGTTTAGAGAAAGTGCACAAAGAACATACCAGGAACTGAGAGTGAAGGTAGTTTAAATTCTGAACAGCAATCTGCTTTCTTTCAAATAAAAGAGCAAATATTTTGTAATAGTTGCTACATCGTTATCCTAACACTCCACCCAGTCCACTTTCACTTGCTTTCCACCCACTTCCCATTTTCTACCCCATCACTCCCAAAAATCACCCCAAGAAGGCCCTTGCCTCATTCCCCTACCTGCATTCATCCCAGAGCACCTCACCCTTGCTTGCGTCCACTCGCACATTCCTTCATCCACATTCTCCACTCTGCCTGGGTTCCTTCGCTTCCCCATTTCCCCTCACCCACAACCTGCCACTACTTCCTTCCTGGTTCCATCTAGACTCACTTCTTCCCCATACCCTTGATCTCTACCATTTTCCTCAGATTCCTCACTAGTTCCATCCCGGTACCCTCAACCTGATTGCCACCATTCCCAGCACCTTGACCCTATCTCAGTCTCGGCCTTATCCCCTTGATTCCTGACCACATTGTTGCAGAAATTGACATCACCCAGCTGCGTCTCTCTAATTAAAAGGCAGAATCTGAAAGCGAATAGTTTTGACCGATTCTTGTTTTTATGTCTGCCTAATTCACATGAGACATACATTGCAGTCCTATTTAAAAACAACATCACTGCATACATGTTTCCTTACGTTAGGCAGGAAAACCTTTTTTGATTTTTAGGTGTTTCACAAACTGGCTGCCACACAAGATAAACATGGTACTCAAGGGACTTCACCACCTACCTCCTCATAGATGGTGCATCGTTCTTCCTGACCTGAGGGGTGTAGCAGAGGAAATTGAATTGTGAGTGTGCTATTTTGCCAGCCCAGCACGTTCCTCTTCAAACCGTAGAGACATAAATCACTTAAAAATAGCTATGCAGGTTAATATTGCCAATTAAAAGAAAAACAAGCATAGCTCTGGAACTTCTTTCTAGAGGCATAGACCCGAAGAATTAGAGAGAATAGATGGATCCAAAATAGGTGCTAACAGAAGCTTTTATTTTTATTATTTGATGTGATGTGAAAGTTGCTGGCTAAACCATTCCCATTTGCCCTGGAGAAGGTGGTGGTGAGCTGCGGTTTTGAACCCATGTGATGCAGGGAGTCCCACAGTGCTGTTAGGAAAGGAGTTCTAGGTTTTTGTGCCAGCAACAGTGAGGAAACAGTGATATATTTTTAAGTCAGGATTGTGTGCTGCCCAGAGGAGAATTTGCAGGTGCTGGAGATCCTGTGTGTCTGCTGCTCCAACATGGTAGAGGTCATGGATTATTAAAGGAGCCTTGACAAGTTGCTGCGGCGCATCTTATCGATGGTACACGCAGGGCGTCAGTAGTGGAGGAGATGAATGTTGAAAGTGGTGGTTGGATGCTAATCATTTCTATGCGGCGAGTTATTGGGACTTGGAATGCGCTAAGTGAATGGGCAGCACGAGCAGAAAGAATGTTGATCAGTGTCTGAGAGAGACACTGTTTTGTGCAGGTTGGTGATGCCAGTCAACTGTTGACCAATGTAGTCAATTAAATAAAAAATATCAGAATATCCATTTTTATTTCTCTTCTGGTTTGTTTCTTTGGTCAGATTTGTGACAATTATGGTCCCAACTTGGATACATGCCCAGAGGGAACCATTCTTGGACTCCTGGTAGACAATGCACACAGTCTTCACCTGTTTGTTAATGGAATGGACCAAGGTGTGGCTGCCCAAGACATTCCCAATCCGTGTTTTGTTGTGATTGACCTGTATGGCCAGTGCGAGCAGGTGAGTGGCTCCTCTGGGGGCAGTGTTGGATGTTGCAGAGAGGGTTGAAATCCATTTAAATGTACTATATTCAATCTCAGTGGATCAACCTGACCCTGATCACTCCTAGTACATAAATGTCAATGGAATATTAAAACCTATTACATTCAATCTCAATGACTGAATGCCAATCTATTTACTTCAATTGCAGACGCCCAGTTTAGGTTCTGCAGGGGCATTCCTTTCCTGACCTCATTACAGCCTTGTTTCAAGCAGGACAAAAGAGCTGAATTGCGGAGGTGAGGTGAGGTGAGAGTGACGGCCCTTGACATCAATACCAGAGTGTGGCATCAAGGTACCCTAGCGAACCTGGAGTCAGTGAGAATCAGAGGAAAAATTCTCCGTTGGCTGGAGTCATACCTAGCACCAAGGATGATGATTGTGGTTGATGGAGGTCAGCCATCAGAGTTCCAGGATACCTCTGTTGGAGTTTCTCAGGGTAGGGTCCTTGACCCAGACATCTTCAGTTGCTTCATAAATGACCTTCCCTCCATCATAAGGTTAGAAATAGGGACGTTTGCTGATAATAGCACAATGTTCATTACCATTCACAGCTCCTCAGATACTGAAGCAACCCATGTCCAAATGCAGCAAGACCTGGACAATATGCAGGCTTGGGCTGAAAACTGGCAAATGACATTCGTGTCATACAAATGTCAAGAAATGCTCATCTCCGGTGAGAGACGGCCCCATGATATACATTGAATCATACAGTGCAGAAGGAGCCCTTTGGCCCATTGCATCTGTACTAAGAAAAGAACTATTCTAAATCTATACTCTGCCCTCTGTCCAGCAGTTTTAAGTTCTCATCCAAATACTTTTTAAAGCTTGTACGGTCTCCTGCCTCAACTACCCTCCCAGGCAGTGCATTCCAGATTCCCACCACCCTCAAATCCACTCTTAAACCTCCTGCCTTTCACCTTAAAATTATGCCTCCTTGATATTTGACTCCTTCACCTTGGGGCACAGCAGCCTTCTATCCACTATATCCATGCCCCTCATAGTCCTATACTCATCAATCAAGACCCCTTTCCACCTTCTCTGCTCCAAAAAAAAAACCTGAGATTGTCCAGTCTCTCTTCACAGCTAAGTTGCACCATCCCAAGCAATATCATTGGTGAATCTCCCATGCATCTTCTCCAGCGGTGATCAGAACTGTTCATAGTACTCCAGCTGTGGCCTAACTAAAGTTTGGCACAGCTCCAACATGACCTCCCAGCTCCTATAAATCTTATAATATATGTCATGACTAATAAAGGCAAGCGTCCTGTACGATAGTAAGAACTGCAGATGCTGGAATTAGAGACAAGACAGTGTGGAGCTGGAGGAACACAGCAGGCCAGGCAGCATCAGAGGAGCAGGAAAGTTGACATTTCGGGCCGGGACCCTTCAGAAAAAAGCGTCCTGTATGCCTTCTTAAATACCTGTCAACCTTTCTGTTGCCTTCAGGGGCTTGAGGACAAGCACCTCAAGATCCCTCTGTTCCTCTCAACTTCCTGGTGTCCTGCCATCCATTTAGTAATCCCTTGTTACTTGTTCCAAAGTGCATCACTTCACACTTACCTAGGTTAAATTCCATCTTCCACTGATCTGCCCAACCAAGCAATATCCTCCTGTAATCTAAGACTTTGTTCCTCACTATGAACTACTCGGTCAATCCTTGTGTCGTCCGCAAACTTAGCATACCCTACATTTTCTTCTATACCTTTTATATAAACTGCAAACAGTAAAGGACCTGTCATTGATCCCTTGGTACTCCACTTCACACCGGGCTCCAGTCACACAAACAACCTTACCCTATGTCACCCACCACAAAAGCTAATTTTGGATCCAACTTGTCAAGTTACCCTGGATCCCATGTGCTTTTACCTTCTTTATCAGTCTCCCATGTGGGCCCTTGTCAGAGGCTTTGCTGAAATCCATATGAACTACATCAACTCCATTACCCTTGTCTTCACACCTGGTCATTCTCAAATTTCAGTTAATCTGTTAGGCATGCACTCACTCTGACCAAGTCATGTTCTCTCTTATCAAATTTTGCCTCTCCAAGTGGAGATTAATTCTGTGCTTCAGAATTTTCTCTAATAGTTCCCCACCACTGATATAAGACTCACTGGTTTATTTCTACTGCCCTTCTTGAAAAGTGGAATTGCATTAGTTGCCCTCCAGTCTGCTGGCACCTTCCCTTGTGGCCAGGAAAAATTTAAAAACTTGGGTCACAGGTGGCATGGTGGCTCAGTGGTTAGCACTGTACCAGGGACTATCTCACATGCAACTGTTCAGGAGGGAAAAACATCGAGAGAACTGTGAGACAGAGTAGCAGGGAGAAATGTACTGCAGCTCCCAAACCCAGCTTCAAAACCCCATCAACTGCTACTGAAAAACTAAAACTAAACGTCCTGGCTCTGGAAGAGCTTGACCCCACGCTTTCAGGCTGCTTCTATTGTTTCAACTTTTTTTTTTAGAAGAACACACACCCCCAAGGCCCCACAAGCTGTTTAGTTTATTGGATTGGAATAGACAGCTCTGCACCTCTGTCTTCAAAAAAAAAAGAACAAAATATACTTCTTAAAGCCATAGTGTCTTTCCACCGCAGCACCCAGTTCTTCTGAAGCCATAATTTTCCAGTCCTTAAGGCAATAAACAACTCTTATTTCCTTGGAAGCTTTGCTTGACTGTTTCTCCTAAGTCTCCTGATTTCTTGTAAACAGTGAGTAATCCATAGCACTCATTAAGTTGTTGCCTTAATTTCCAAAAAATCATCTTTTCAATGCAGAGCATGTCCAGATAGTTAAAAATCTTCAAGATAACTCTTAAAGATAGATACGTTGTTCCAAAAAAGCAGGAAAAGTTTCTGACCATGTTCAAAATCCTTAAAATTCAACCAGTTTGCACCTTGGCCTTGTATATTCCAGGCATTATAAACCCAGTTTACATAATCTCCTCTCGTAATCTTCATTCTGAGACCTGGTAACATTCCAGTGACTCTCTGCACACCTTTCGAGATTACTTGGCAACACACCTGAGAGTGGACCCAGAACTGTATTGCAGATGTTGCTTGATCAGTGCTTTCTACAATTATTGTGAAACTCCCTCCTTTTCAAATTCAAGACCTCTCACTGTACAAACTAAAATTCCATTTTGATTATGTTTGTGCATATATAATAACATATAATGATCGGTGCACCCCTTAATCCCTTTGGAACACAGGCCCCCCGAACTGAGTACAATTCTGAAGAATGTTTATAGAGCGCAGGGACCTCCAGGGTACAAATGTATGAATTATTAAGGTGCCAGCTAGGTTGAGAAAGAAGTGAATTGTGTTAACTGGGAAAGGCAGGGTTGTGAGAATGACTTAGCAGCTGTAACTGAGACATGGCAGGCTCGGAATACTGCAGCAAGTAACTCACTTCCTGACTCCTCAAAGCCTATCCGCTACCTACAAGGTACAAGTCAGGAGTGTGATGGAATACTCCCCACTTGCCTGGATGAGTGCAGTCCCAACAACACTCGAGAAGCTTGACACCATCCAGGACAAAGCAGCCCCCGCTTGATTGGGACCACATGCACAAGCATCCACTCCCTCCACCACCAAAGATCAGGAGCAGCAGTGTGTACTATCTACACGATGCACTGCAAAAATTCACCAAAGATCCTCAGACAGCACCTTCCAAACCCACGACCACTTCCATCTGGAAGGACAAGATCAACAAGCATATGGGAATGCCACCACCTCCATGTTGCCCTTCAAGCCACTCATCATCCTGACTTGGAAATATATCACTGTTCCTTCACTGATGCTAAGTCAAAATCCTGGAATTCCCTCCCTAATGGCATTGTGGGTCAACCCACAGCAGATGGACTGCAGCAGTTCAAGAAGGCAGCTCACCACCACCTTCTCAAGGGCAATTAGGGATGGGCAAGAAATCCTCGCCAACCAGCGATGCCCACGTCCCACAAATGAATAGAAAAGAAAAGAATGGCCTTCTCTGTACTGTTTTACACTTCAGTGCAAAGAAACTGTCTTGCACATCTGCAGAGGTAATCCAATTACCATAGTTTTGTGTATTCAGTTGGTCTGTCAATGTCTTTTCGCAATTTTTTTCCATACCTAGATTACTGATTACCATCAATCTTTGTCGTTAACAAACTTAAAACTTTGATTTTTATTATGTTATCAGGGTTGTTAGTGAGTATATAGAATAGTTGAGGCCCCAACACAAATCTTTATGGGACCTGACTAATCACCAGCTTCTAGTTCAAATGTCTACACGTTATCCCTACTCTCTAACCGATAATCTAACCAGGGCAGCAGTTTGACCTCTGTTCTGTTTCCTTTGACTTTAGCTCTAAGTCTTTCATGTGATCCGTATAAGAATGCTTGTGGATGTCTATCAACCATCCCTTCAGCTGAAGTTGCTTCCTCAGAACTATCAGCTTAGATCATTAGACAAGAACGCAACTTCACAATTATTTTTTAATATTCATTCACGGGACCTGGATATCACTGCCAAGGCAAGCATTTATTGACTTTGACTAATTGCCCAGAGGGCAGTTTAAAGTGTCACTCACATTGCTGTGGGTCTGGAGTCACATGTAGGCCAGCCCAGGTAAGGACAGCAGTTTCTTTCCCTAAAGGACATTAGTGAACCAGATGGGTATTTCTGACAATTGACAATGGATTCATGGTCACCATTATTTCCAGATCTTTTTTTTATTGTATTCAAATTTCACCATCAAGGATAATGGACAAAGCATTACCCAGGGTCTCTGGATTAATAGTCTATTGATAATATCACTAGCCACTAGCTATCCTTATTCTGCAATTTCCTCACTTAACTTTCTTTTACTACCCCTGCGTCATAACTTGATTTGATAGGCTGAATGGCCTCTAACTGAGCTGTACCTATTCTCTGATTCGATCACTTGTGGTTTCAATTGGTGTTTTTGACAGTGGGTCTGAACAAAAGTTCCACTGCTGTCCTGGCCTTCCCAGTCTGGATACCTCAAGATTAATGCATCTTCATGTCTGACAGGTTACCATAGTGACCAATGACGTCATGGCTATAGGAGGTGATAGTGGCCATTTACGCTGCCAAGGCGATGTGGAAAAAGCTGATGTCGTCGATGGTAAGTGAATGCAGTCCGAACGTACTTAATCTCAGATGATCTTTCAGTGTCGATGGCAAGTAAGGATACTTTAAGCATCGCAAGACTTCCATTTAAGCCTAAACTGGCTGTGCAAGCAGTTATTTTTCCACTAGTAATCACTGCCAGTGATAGTGAAGGTTTATAATATATTGTCTTTGGGAATTTGAATTTAAAATTGAGCTAAATAGATTTAGTTTTCAGTTCTGTGAGGTTAATTTCTTTTTCCAAAGCCATTTCTTAACGGATAAGAAGATTCTGGGCACCACGGTGGCTCAGTGGTTAGCTCTGCTGCCTCACAGCGCCAGGGACCCAGCTTCAATTCCACCCTCGAGCGACTGTCTGTGTGGAGATTGCACATTCTCCCCGTGTCTGTTCTGTGTGTGTTCCTCCGGGTGCTCCAGTTTCCTCCCAGTCCAAAGATGTGCAGGTTAGATGGATTGGTCATGCTAAATTGTCCATCATGTCCAGGGATAGGATAGGTGGGGTGGGTCTGGGTGGGCTGTTCTTCAGAAGGTCAGTGTGGATTCAATGAGCTGAATGGCCTGCTTTCACACTATAAGGATTCTATTAAAAAAAACCTCTAAAAATTCTATTAGGCGAGTTCAAACATCATTTTCAAGAAAGCATTTCATTTGAGCTGACTGACTTGATTAACTGCCTGGGGAGTTAATTGAGGAAATGTTTATAAAGCTGGACCTTTTTGACATTGAGAAAGTTGCTGCAATCAGGTTTCAGTTGAGGAGAACAGTTTCATGCCAGCAGAAGGGCAGTTTCGCTTGTTACAGTTTCAGAGCTGGCAAGAAGTCTCAAAACTATTTTAGCACTTTAAATCGATAGGACTTTTCCTAAAGTTCAGTTAGGAAAAGTCAATAAAGAAGCCAGGGAGAAACAGTAATGGAGAGAATTGCGTTGGGCCAATGTACAAAGTCACTGAATCAAGACTTTGCAACCTTATCAATTTGTAAGAAACAAAATAGTTAAGATAGGAGTGATACTTTGCAGGGTTTGAGTGTCTATAAAGGATATTACAGGGAAATGGGTTAAATTTGTCTTTGGACTCAATCCTAATATCTTTCTAAATTGT
>NW_025968425.1:13251-25000 GCF_021869965.1 Rhincodon typus | reverse complement strand
AGGGCCTCTTTGCATATGTTAGAATTCTATCGCTGTCTTATTCATTGATTCAAATGTGTGCATCTTCGTTTGTTGGATGGGGGCAAGATTTGGATTGCCACTGCTTTCTCTTTCCTCCTCAACCCAGAGTGCAGTTACTTGCTATTTATTACCAAGACTATTGACTTGGGTACTGACAAATTGGTAACTCCTATTGACAGTGCAGCCAAATGATACTCAACACCTGAAGGAAAGATACACTTTAGATGAAAAGATATGCAGGATCCATTGAACACTAAATGGCTCTTATCTTGGCACAGGATTGCCATGCAGGACTTTGCCAGGTCTTAAATACTGAATCAGTTGTCAAGTTACAAGAGAAAAATCCATTTGGCATCGAGTAATCTCGTTTCTCTTGAAGTTGGTCCAACGTGTTTGTGTTTATATTAGAAGAAGCTTTGTTTGTGAGATGGCAGGGACTCTGGCTCATGGAGTTCCCAAGTGAGTTTTGACAGGATATTGTGCAGTTAGGAGCCAGGAGTCTATGATATCAAGGCAATCTGGATGTAGCATTGAAAGAAAGAGAAGTGGTGTGGCTGTTAAGTGACCTCCTGATAAGTGTGGGCTTCTTATTTAGTAATCCCTCGAGCTAAATCTGTACAGTGCATGACATGTTTGAAATGGAATCCATCCATTTGCTTTTGTTTATGGTTTATGTGCATTAGAGATTGTGGTAGCATCCTTACCTCCAAGCCACAGTTGTGGGTTTAAGTTCCATTCTAGAGACATGTATATAAAACTGAGGCTGACTGTTCCAGTGCAGTATTGAGGAAGTACTGCATTGTCAGAGAGCCATACAGCATCAAAACAGGTCCATTGGCCCACCATGTCAATGCTGACCAAAAAAGCACCAAACCAGACTAATCCCATTTACCTGCACTTGGTCCATAGCCTACTATGCCCTGGGATTTTAAGTGTTCATCCAGATTCTTCGTAAATGTTGCGAGAGTACCTGCCCCTGCCATCCTATCAGGCAACGCATTCCGTATTCCTAACACCCTCTGGGTGGAAAAAATCCTTCTCAGATTTCCTCTAAACTGCTTACTTCTCAACTTAAACTTATGCCCTGTGGTCTTCGACACATCTGCCAATGCAGAAGAGACTTTCATGATCTGCCCTGTGTATGCTTTACATAGTCTTGTGTTCCTCAATCAGATTCCACCCCTCAGCTTCCTCAGCTCCAGGGGAAACAAACTCAGCCTATCCAGTCTGTCCTCCTAATGGAGACTTTCCATCCCAGACAACAACAACATCCCAGTGACTCTCCAGTGCAATCGCATCCTTCCAATAGTGTGGTGACCAGGACAGCGCACAGCATTCCATCTGTGACTGAACCAATGTTTTAGAAGGTTGGAACAAGACTTCCTTGCTCCTATATTCTGCACCCTGGCTAATGAAGGCACGTATACCTTCTTCACCACCCTGTCTACCTGTGCTGACACCTTCAGGGATCTGTGGACTTGTACATGAAGGTCCCCTTGCACCCTGGAGACCTACCATTAATTTTATATATATTCATCCTTTATTAGATGTCCCAAAATACAACACCTCACACTTAACAAATTCCATTTGCCATTGCTCTGCCCAGTTTACCAGCAGATCATTATCAGTCTGTAACCTGAGACCATCCTGTTCACTGTCAACAATGCCACCAAGTTTTGTCTTCTGTCAACTTGCTAATCATTTCTTCTACATCCACATCCAAGTTGTCAACGTACATAACAAACAGCAAAGGTCCCAGCACCAATGCTATGGTACACTGCTGATCGCAGGCTTCCAATCACAAAAACATTTCTCCACCATCATCCTGTGTTTGCTCTTTGCAAACCAACTTTGGAGCCAGTTTGCCAACTTGCTTTGTATCCTATTTATGTGCTCTTACATTTTGGACCAGCCTTCCAGGTGGGACCTTGTAAACCACACAACTGCACTACTCTTATCAATATATTTAGTCACCTTTTCAAAAATTAGTCAATTACTCAATTAAATTAGCCAGGATCTCCCTCTAACAAATCCATATTGACAATCTCTGATCAATCCCTGCGTTTCCAAATGTTGAATTAATCATGTCCCTCAGAATTGTTTCCAATAAGTTCCCCACCACTGATGCCAGGTCTGTAATTATCTGCCCTATCCCTGCAGCCCTCCTTGAACAAAGGAACCACATTTTCTATCCTTCAGTCATCTGGCAGTTTACCTGTGGCCGGCGAAGTATTAAATATCTCTACCAGAAATCTCCTCCCTTCCATTCCATAGCAGCCTGGGATACATCTCATCAGGCCCTGAGGATTTTTGCACCATGGGCCGATTAAAACATTTACTATCAGGATGGTGAAGAAGGCATTCAGCATGCTGGCCTTCATCAGTCGAGGCATTGAGTATAGGAGTTGGGATGTAATGTTACAGTTGTACAAGTCATAGGTGAGGCCGCACTTGGAATATTGTGTACAGTTTTGGTCACCCTGTTATAGGAAAGACATAGTTAAACTGGAAAGGTGCAAAGAAGATTTACGAGGATGTTACGAGAACTAGTAGGCCTGAATTATAGGGAAAGGTTGGCCAGGATAGGTATTTTAACTTTGGCACATAGGAGAATGAGGGGCGATTTTATTGAGATGTATAAAATCATGAGGGGCATAGATAGGATGAATGCATACAGTCTTTTTCCCAGGGATGCGGAATTGAAAACTAGAAGGCGTAGGTTTAAGGTGAGAGGGGAAAGATTTAAGGAGGACCTGAGGGGCAACTTCTTCCCACAGACAGTGGTGTGTATATGGAATGAGCTGCCAAAGAAAGTGGTTGAGGCAGGTTCAATAGCAACATTTAAAAACCATTTGGATCGCTTCATGGATGGAAAGGGTTGAGAGGGATGTGGACCAAATGCGAGCAATTGGAACTCGCTGAGTGAGCACCATATTCAGCCTGGACCAGTGTGGGCTGAAAGGCCTGTTTCCATGCTGTATTACTCTTTGACTCTTTTGACCTCCACTTGACTAAATCCTAACATGTTCTAGAGCCTCACCATCCAAACTGTCTACAGTCAGAGATAGTAAGGACTGCCGATGCTGGAGTCCGAGATAACAGTGTGGAGCTGGAGGGGCATAGCAGGCCAGGCAGCATTAGAGGAGCAGGAAAGTTGACATTTTGGGTCGGGACCCTTCTCCCCACCCACAGCTACCGTGTCTTTCTCCTCTGAATACAGGTGAGAAGTATTAAGACCTCACCCATGTTCACTGGTTCCATGCACAGCTCACCCCTTTGGTATCTAATAGGCCCCACCCTTTCCCTGGTAATCCTCTGACTCAGTATAGTGCCTTGGGATTTTTCTTGATCTGAAGTACCATCTTTTGACTGGATAGTAAGCTGATGCACCATGTGTCCCCTTGGGTGGGTATGAAAGATTGCATGATTTGATTTAATTTATTACTCACGTGTGTTGAGGTACAGTGAAAAGTGTTGTCTCTCATGCTTTACAGGCCGATCGTGCCATACAAGTGCATCAGGATAACAACAGAGTACAGGATGCAGTGTTACTGCTACCGAGAAAGTGCAGAGAGAGATCAACATTAACATTAAAGAGGTCCATTCAGAAGTCTGATAACAGCGGGGATGAAGCTGTTTGTACAATAATTCACAATTTTATATTCTGCGTGACAGGAGAGAGTATAACCAGGATGGGAGGGGTCTTTGATATTGGTTGCTTTCCTGAGGCAGTTGGAAGTATAGATGGAGTCATTGGATGTAGAAGGCTGGTTTGCATAATGGACTGGGTTGTATTGGGAAGACCAGTTGACATACCATGCTGTAATGCATCCAGATAGGATGCTTTCTGTGGTGCCTTTGTAAAAATTGCACGGTCACACTTGTACAATTACAACATTTAAATGCAATCCGATGGGTACATGAATAGGAAGGGTTTTGAGTGATATGGACCAAATGCTGGCAAATGGGACCAGATTAATTTAAGATATCTGGTCGGCATGGGCGAGTTGGACGAAAGGGTCTGTTTCCGTGCTGTATGACTGATTCTATAGCACTATTTCAAAGATTGCTGCCTGATGTTCTGGTCAATATTGATACCTCAATCCAAATCACAAAAACAGATTATCTGTGTAGTGGTCATTATCACATTGCTATTTGTGGAAGCTTGCTGTGTGCAAATTGGCTGCCACGTCCTACGCACTGAGTGCTTCAGAAAACTTCATTGGCTGTAAGCAACTTGAAATGGCACAATATTGTGGAAAGAGCAACGGAAATACAAGTTATTTTTCTACTTCAAATGGCTTTTATGCAAGTACGGTGCTGCATGGATTGACTACCTTTTGTAATTTCCATCCTTAACTTGTATTTAACGTGGCCAAAAATTCACTGCGATTACAGTTTGGTTAGTTGGAGGTTACAGTTTTTTTGTAACAATCTGAAATGTAGATTAGGTGCAGACCTATCCGGTGAAAAGTAACCAGTCCTGGTATCTGTGTTTAAAAATGTTTGTGCTTAATTTCTAATACCTTCATGGCCATTGTCACTGCACTTCTCTCATTCTGCCCTGTGGAAAGTCCCAGATTTAATCGTTTCACCGTTGGTAGCCTTTTTTTTCAGTTGCTTGAGCCCTAAATTGTGGATTTCCCTGCTTAAACTTCTCAAACTTTCCACCTCTCTTTTTTTGTTTTTAAACCACTGCTTAAAATCACTGCTTTGAGCAACCTTCTGGTTGCCTGTCTTATTCGCTCCGAGTTTTGTTTGGTAACTTTATTTTATATAACAACTAATATAAACAAGTTGTTATTTAACATGGAAAGTATGAAGGGCTTGATAATCAAAGTTAACATAAGAAATCCCAGCTATCTCCAAAATGTTACGGTTCTTTAACATGTGGCACTCTGAAGGCTCTCTGTTCTGTGTTGCTGTTTGTTGAGATTCTGTCTCCGTGATATCTGGTGTAACAAAGACGAGGATTGAGTAGTTAATGATTGTGAGCCGGAATTAAAGAAAATGTTGGAAATGCTCAGCAGGTTCAGGCAGCATCTGGAGAGAGAAACAGTGTTAAAGTTTCTGATCAAGATGTTTAATCAGCAAATGGTTCTTATACAGTCATAGAGCTGTACAACACAGAAACAGACCCTTTTGGTCTAACTCATCCATGCCGACCAGCTATCTTAAATTAATCTAGTTGCATTTTGCCAGCGTTTGGCCCATATCCCTCTTAAACCCTTCCCATTCATGTATCCATCCAGATGCCTTTTAAATGTTGTAATTGTACCAGCCTCCTCCACTTCCTCTGGCAGCTTGTTCCATGCACGCACCACCCTCTGCACCCTTTCAAACTTAACGACATCTTTCATATAGCAGAGAGACCAGATTGAGAGGTGAGCTCAATCTGTTTATTCCAGCTGTTATTGTTTTTATTTCCGATTTCAGGATCTACAGTAGTTTTGTACTTTTGAATTGGAATTTGTCTGTGTGTATGTTTGTGTAGAGCGGAAAGTGGGTGTAGGGGGACAATTGTGCACATGTGTTTCTGGGAAGTTGTCGTCATCCCAACAATAAAATGGGCTTTGATATAACCTGCCAGAGTAAAAGCAAAGTACTGTGGATGCTAGAAGTCAGAATTGAAAACAGTGTTGGAGAAGCTCCATGTGTCTGCCAGACATGTAGTTAATATTTCAAGTCCGGTATGACTCCTCTTTAGAATGGAGAATGGATTCCCAAAAAGAGTCATTCCAGACCCAATGTTGACTCCATTTTTCTCCGCAGATTCTACCAGACCTGCTGAGTTTCTCCACCAGTTTGTTTTTATCTCGTCTACCAGGGGCTTTGCATGTGATTTGGGAAAAGAGATGGTTGTGTGAATTTTCCTTTTATACACTCAAAATCTTATGGATCCAGAAGAAAAATATTTATCGGTTTAAATGACATTGGCCGTGCAACCTTTTGACATTCTGATTCCTGACCCCGACACTGCATTGAGCATTGTGCCACAGAATGTGGCATTGTCTCTACAGTTCCTGCAACTTCTCCATTCCCAGACCTTCGCTGTTCAATCATGCAAGCTTGGCCCCTGATCTGCCAGGATCGCAACATTTACCTGTGTCAGTCAGCCTGTGAAGATTGGCTCAATATGCTCCTTGTAGTGATTCCACCATTTAATTTGCTTTCTGTTCTTATTTTTCTGCACCAGTGAGTAACTTAGGACTGAATACAGCTTTTATTGATAATTGCCAAGCTCCCTAGTATCCACCACCCTCTCTTCTTCCTTTACACTTCTAAGAGTGACTTGAATCCACTTTGAATGTGCCACTCCTCTTCTACATGATCTGCCATTTCCCACCTGCTTTAAATGTAAACTGAGCCAAGGCTGTGCCGTGCTGTATCCTAACAAAGTCCCATCACTATACTGTCTGAATTATATTTGTTCCCTGACCTATAATGTCTCAATTTTTACATTTTTGTCCTTTGCACTTCTCTACAGTCTGGTCCCGGACCAGCTTGGTAACCCCTCCAACTCTGAGAGCTCTCCACTCCTCCAATTCTGGCCCTTGAGCCCCCGATTTTAACCACCAGATACAGGAGCAGAATTAGGCATTTGGCCCCTCAATTCTGCTCTGCCATTTGACCGTGGATGATCTGATTCTCAACCCCATTCTCCTGCCTTCTCCTACAACCCCTGATGCCCTTACTAATCAAGAACCTATCTATCTCTGACTTAAAGACAATCTGACCTGGCCTCCACAGCCCTCTGTGGGCAACGAGTTCCACAGATTCACCACCCTCTGGCTAAAGAAATTCCTCCTTATCTCAGTTCTAAAGATTATTCCTTCGCTCTAAGGCTGTGCCCTCAGGTCCTAAACTCTGCTACTAGTGAAAAAAAATCTTCTTCACGTCCACTCTATTAAGGCATATCAATATTCTGAAAGTTTCAATATTATCTCCCCTCATCTTTCTAAACTCCATTGAGTACAGACCCAGAGTCCTGAACTGCTGCTCACATGACAAGCCCTTCATCCCAGGATCAATCTTGTAAGCCTCCTCTGGACCCCCTCTGACTACAGGGCCCTGAGCGGCTCTCAATGTTCCAAATGCAGTATGACCAGAGCCCTACACAGCCTGGACAGTACATGCCTGCTCTTGTACGCTCGCCCTCTTGAATGCAAACATTGCATTTGCCTTCCGAATGCTCCTTTCATCACCTTGGGAAGACCCCCTTGGTGAGAATAGGGGGGATAGGGAAGGCCTGTCTGTTCAAGCAGACATGCAGCAACTATTGTACTTCAGCCATGGATCCACTGCAGCCATTGCTGCCTTAGAGCTCATAGCTCTGAAATTCCAGCTCTCAACCCCACTTTGGGAAGCCTTGGCCTACGATCTAGAATTCCCACCATAAATCCTTTTCGTAGTTGGCTCTTATACTGGCTCTTTTTTCCTTTTTATTTAGAATCTTAGGGATGTACAGCACAGAAACCGACCCTTCTGTCCAACTCGCCTGTGCTGACCACACTTCCCAATCTGATCTAGTCCCATTCAGCATTTGGCCCATTTCCCTCCTAAACTCTTCCTATTCATGTACCCATCCAGATGCCTTTTAAATGTTGTAATTGTACCAGCCTCCACCACTTCCTGTGGCTGCTCATTCCATACACACACCACCCTCTCGTTGGAAAAAGTTACGCCATAGGTCCTTTTAAATTTTTCCCCTGTCTCCTTACTCGATGCCCTGAAATGTTTGACCAAGCTTTTGGTCATCCATCCTCACAAATCCTTCAAGTTTAAATTTTCTCACATTTTATAGCACTTCTTTGAAATAGCTTGGGAATTCAAGACGGTGCTGACAGCGGGAGACTCTGTGAGCTCTTCAGCAGACCTCATTCTCACATTTCTTACAACCGCTCCACGCTTTTAAATCTCAATTCTGAGTCTGTAAAAATTACTAATAATGTTCTCTTATATCTCTCATTTCAAATCTACGGCTGATCTTGCTTTTGTGCACCTCCTGCACAGCTGTAACCCTGTCTGCCTGGCTCTGTCTAAACACCCCATGACCTGTATGTCCATGTTTGCTATGATTTGCCTGCACTGCTCGCAAATCAAAACTTTTTGCTGCACTTAAGTACATATGATTATAATAAATCAAATCAAATTAAGTAAAGGTGTTCCATCAATCCAGGCTATCCTTTGGGACAAGAAATTAAATGGTCCTCTCTCCCCATTCCTGTATGCTGTATTAGCCCTGAGCCCAGTTCTTGGACCTGGCACTGTATTGGATTGTAACTAATTGGTCACCCTTTACTGTCAGTATTTTTCTTTAATTCGTAAGGTGGTTAGGGTGAGAGTAGACGCTATAGGGTGAGGGGAATCTTTGACTTGGTGGTTATTTGTGAAAGGAACCATTTGGGCTCTCAGTTTCTGTTTGTTTCAGTCATAATGCAATAAGACAGTTGACTTGAACAAAATAATTCCCCTGAAAACTCCAGTCTAGATTAAAATGGCTTGGATTATGCTTCAATAAAACTTTACCTTTACTAATGATAGCAAATAGTGTTTTTAATGTAACAAAATGTCGCAAAGTGCTTCGTAGAGTTATCAAAGTATGACATTCTGCTATATAACAGATCAGTGGACTGAAAGCTTGGTCACCGAGGTAGGTTTTATGAAGTGTCTTGTGGACGAAAGCAAGGTAAAACATGGAATAATAGAGAGAGTAGTCCAGGCAATTTACAAAGTCACTACCATTGATGGAGTAATTGAAACAAGATATGTTCAAGATCCAAATTGGAGGAGTGTTGAGTTTTTGGAGGCTTGTAACACTGGACCTCACGGAGATAGGGAGAGGCAAGGCCATGAAGGCACTTCAAAACAAGGATAAGAGTTTTTAAATCAAGATTTTACTTCCCTAGCAGCCAATAAGGCAAGTGGACTTGGCATCAGTTCAGACTCTGGGTAGCAGAATTTCTGAATCTCCAATTTCCAGAGCTAGAATGTAGCAGTTTGGCCAACGTCTCATTGGAATAGTCATGTCTGCTGGTAACGAAGATACAAGCAAGAGGTTTTCAGCAGCAGATGAACTGAAACGTGGCAAAATTGTGTAATGTCATGGGAATGGTAGTGGGCCATCTTAGTAATCTGTGCATATCAGGTTGGAGGCTCGATTCTAGGTCAAACATGACACCAAGTTGCTAAACTGACCAGTTTAAAACCTGGGAGGCCATTTGTAGGGATTTTGGAACAGGGAACAAAAGCAATAGCTTCAGTCTTTGTAATGTTTAATTGGAAGGAATTGTTGCTCATCCTGTGCAGTGTGTTAGATGCGCCATCTGAGAGTTCAGCAACTCTGGAGGAGTCAAGAGAGGTTTCGAGGAAGTAGTTTGTGTTGTTTGGGCTTCCTCACAGTCTCCTTGGTACATTGCTGTTTGGTGACGCAGTACAGTTTCATTCTTTATTCCCTTGTTTCACACTTTGTACCACAATGTGTAATGTGCGTTTGACAGTGTGCACTGCATTTCACCATAGTTACTTCCTGTTTTCTCACACCTGTGGAAAATGCGTTTTGTCAATGAATCAGTCTGTGCAAATATAATTTAACACTGTGTTTGTGCTTGCACACTTCCTGCCCAATTTCCTGTTATCGTTTTCGGACAGGCTTTTAGAAAGAGGAAAGAACAAACCTCCAATCCTGTAGCACCCTTGAAAACCTCAGCCAAATTGGTGCCTTAGTCGCTTAATTTTTTTGAATTGTATTCATTGTTAGATCGGATATGCAGGAGCCAATTTGTGCACAGCAATATCCCACAAACAGCAATAAAATAAAAGGCCGGATAAATCTGTCATTTATCAATGAAGGATAAATATTTGATTTGATTTTATTCCTGTTGCATGTACTGAGGCACAGTGCATGCTTTATAGGCAAATATTAGCCAAGACATGGGGAGAATGGGGGGGGATATCATCTTCCAACTGCCCTGATTTCCAGATTATGCTGGGGTCGCATACAGTCTGATGTGTTTTAAAGGGCCCTTTGGTATCTCACCTCCCTCAGCTGTGGCTCAGGGACTATCACTCTTACCTCTGAATCAGGAAATTTTTGATTCGAGTCCTATTCCAGAGATGTCAGCGTAAACCCCCAGGGGAATGCTGCACTGTCACAGAGGCACTGACTTTTGGGTGAGACTGTAAGAACAGGCATGTTCTCCCCATTGTTCTGGGGGCAATATTTATCCAATCAATATTACTGAAGAACGCATTATCTTGGAGCCTGCTGTGCATGATTTTCCACCATTGCAGAATGGACTAGTCTTCAAGAAGTACTTTTCTGATGGTGGAGTATTCTGGGGTGCAAAAGATGCTGTAGAAATGCTCTCCATATTTCTTTTAAATCATCAGGTAGCAATGCTTTGTTTTGTCAAACAGCACAGACATCCCTGAGCATATACCTGTATACATACTTTTGAGCTTATTGGTTATTTTAAAATCTAGAACTGTTATTTTGCTATCAAGTCTGTTTTACTTTTTGAACAATAGGCAGTTTCACAGTTTTGACTTTTAAGGATTCTTGATATATTGTTTAATGCACATGGCTGCATTAGATTTGTTCGTGAATTACAGTTCTGCAGGCAAAGCTTTGGTCCATATTCTGTTGCTCCATTATGATCTCTTCTGAAGGATGATTTTAAAGTTGTGCAAAGAACGTTTCCTAAGATTTCTGGTGACTGGTTCATCCTCTTGCTAAGGGTCAAAGTAATTTCTGGTTCAGTGCTGTTCTGAACAATAATTTTCTTTCATTCACACAATGTGGGTTTTGCTGGGTTGGCCAGCATTCATTGTCCAACCCACTTGCCCTCGGTGGTGGTGAGCTGCCTTGCTAAACCACTGAGCTCCCGCAGCGTACCAGAAGTAAGGAGGAAGGGGGGTGCCTCGGCCAAAATTACTCCTTCGACAAAGATCACCAATAACAGAGAATTTCACTCAAAGGACAGCTTGACCATCCTGTTTCCTGCATTACATTTTTTTAATATAGAATCCCTACAGTGTGGAAACAGGCCCTTCAGCCCAACAAGTCCACACTGACCCTTGGAATATCCCACCCAGACCCAGACCCATCCCCCTATAACCCACCTAATCTACACCTCCCTGAACACTATGACCAATCCACCATAGCCTGCACATCTTTGGACTGTGGGAGGAAACCGGAGCACCTGGAGGAAACCCACACAGACACTGGGAGAATGTGCAAACTCCACACAGCCAGTCGCCCGAGGGTGGAATCGAACCCGGGTCCCTGGCGCTGTGAGGCAGCAGTGCTAACCACCGAGTAATGGTGCCCCAGTGAGGATCCCCCACTTTAGCACTGAAGGAAAATCCAAACGGAAAGTAAACTCATCAAAACAAGCAAGTGTCTGATCCCCAGTCGCCCTCTTCAAATCGGATGCTGCTTGTACAATCCTGAAAGGTGTGGAGGCTGCCATCTGCGCGATGGTGGCATGCCAGCCTTTTCAATATTAACGGCCTTCCATCATGAAAGACAGCAGGTTGTACCGTGATAGTCAACTCTGCATTAAGTATTGCCTGTTGCTGCTCAGGGTTCCCACTCTAGCATGCTATTCATTTGCTGCTGTTGCTGCAGATGTAGACTGTGGCCTGAGAAGGTCCAAGATTTATTAGCTGCTTCTATATTCTGTAGGCCCTCTTGGCCAGCTGAACTGTGTGTCTCTTGCTACTG
>NW_025968425.1:0-13151 GCF_021869965.1 Rhincodon typus | reverse complement strand
CCAAAACCCCCCAGCCGATACACCTATTGAAGAAGGTCTTTGGGTAAATGGCTGTCCTCGATCTGTAAATGAACCTGTTTGAGCCATTGCAAGCAAAACATGTTCAGCAGAGAATGTGCAGCACCGAAATTAGCATGCTGTAGAACTTGTGAATTCACAATCTTGCCCTGCAAAGAGATGCTGAGGAGATGACTGAGACAGCGAAGGTAGAAATTGTTCAGCCTTTTCTCTCCTATAGCACATGCTGTTCGGGTCTTCATGCTGTACAGGAGTACGCTGTAGGCCCAGGCATGGTAGCGATACCAGTTGTGTCCCCAGATACTGTCCTACACTTTCTTAATCAGCTTGAACAGCTATACTTCAAAAGGTATATCACTGACTGTGAAGTGTTTTGGGGCATTCTTGACAGAGCTGCCAACCTTTCTAGAATGGCAAGGAGTCGACTGGAATTGATCTCAATCTCCCGGTGACCCAGTGAAGCATTCCACGAGACTTTAAAACCACATTTGACGTGGACGTCATTGAGAACTGATTGTCAACAATCCTGTTTTTTTTTTTTCTCTGTCTCTCTTTATTTTTCTCCTTCATCCTTCCCCTAAGACAGCCGGAAGGAGGATCCCACAGCACTGGCTGGGAAATATAGTCTTCCTCTATCCCTGCATGGCGTGGAGCGAGGAACTGGCTGGAGCAGATTGCAACTCTCAGCGGATTTAACCCCTGTGAGTGGGGAGCAGTGTCGTGACTTGTGACAATCAATTCTATGTATCTGGAAAAGGAATGGGTCCCAGTGCCAACCCCCAGGGAATTCCTCTCTTCCAAAAACCTCCATTAATCATCACTCTGTTTCCTACGCCTGTGACAATTCTTATCCAAGTTGCTGTTGGCCTTATTATTCCATGCCATGGGATAAAAGTAGGCAATCTTAGTCCTGAGGATATGAAAGGAGCTATAGGAATGCATGTTTTATTTAAACCTTTCTGACATAAATCCATATTGTTTTACTTAACAAACTTTAAGGATTAAAAGGTCTGCTTTTTAATAAACTTGTCTCACAAGACCATCTAGTGAGATTCTGATGGCCACTGTTCTGGGGGACTTTTGTTCACTCTGATCAAATGTTGTCATGTTTGAGCTTGAGCAAGCAATGCAGGAGAGAAACATTTGGATCAGCTTTTACAGAAATTTTTTTATATGAAAACAAGACTTGCATTTCTATAGCACCTGTCTGTCCTGAAGAGCCTTACAACTGATGAAGAACTTTGAAATGTTGTCATGCTGGAAGCATGGCAGAATGTGATAATGACCAGCTAGATAGTCTGTTTAGTGATTGTTGACGGAGAGATATGTATCCTGGACAGCAAGGAAAACATTCCAACAACAGCAGAAATGGTGGAGAAACTCAGCAGGTCTGGCAGTATCGGGGAAGAGAAAGCCGTGTTAACATTTTGGGTGTCCAGTGACCCTTCCTCAGAATAGCACCCTTCTGAAGAAGGGTCACTGGACCAATAACATTAACTCTGCTTTCTCTGCACAGATGCTGCCAGACCTGCTGAGTTTCTCCACCATTTCTGTTTTTGCTGCAGACTTCCAGCATCCACAGTTCTTTTGTTTTTGGTTCAGGGAAAATATTCATCACATTCTTCGACAAAGTGCTGTGGTATCTTTTTTTTTTCTCCACTTGAGAGCAGACAGAGCCTCGGTTTAAGTTCTCGTCTGAAAGATGGCACCTTGTAGATTGTAACGTGCCTCATTAGAACCAGGAGTATCAGCGCAGGTTTTTGTTCTTGAGTGTCTGTTCTGGGATAATGTAACCTACCACAAGCCTCGAGTTTTAAAATATTTTCCTCTTTCTCCACCCTCACCTGAGCAAGTGAAGTTTTTAAGCTTAAACTGTGTTAAGGGAACCACCACCATGTGGGTTTCTAACTGTGGTGAAGTCTTGGCATAGCTTCAGCTGAATGTGTCTCGTTGTGAAACTGGTTTCTTTTCAGACTGGAATGTGCAGATCCTGTGGTTTTTTTAAGCACATGGTTTCTAAAAGCCTGTGGCTGTGGAACCAAGTTCCAGAACTGTTGGAGTCTTTCCCTCAGCAATGACTAATGTAGGAGCTAGTGAACCCATGTGAATTCAGACCTGTCAGCATTTTACTCTTGGATGTGACTCTGAAGTTGTGTTGCAAGGGAGTTGCAGTCATAGAGCATGGAAAGAGACCCTTTGGTCCAACTAGTCCATGCCAATAATGTTCCCAAACTGAACTAGCGCCACTTACCTGCGTTTGGCCCATTATCATATCCCTCCAAACCTGTCCTGTTCATGTACTTCTCCAAATGTCTTTTAAATGTAGTGACTGTACCTGCATCCTCCTGGAAGTTCGTTCCACACCTAAAACATTCTCGGTGGTTTTTTTTAAAAATGTTGCCCCTCGTCCGTGTTTTTTTAAATTTTTCTCCTTTCACCTTTTTTAAAAAACAAAATGCCCCCGGTTGTGAACTCCCCCCACCCTGTGGACTATTGCTACTCTCTTGGCCCCTCTACCCCCGAACCCCCCCGCCTCCCAGACTTCTCCTCCTCACTAATGGCGATGCTAACGATTATGTTGAACTGTCAGCTATGTCTCGGTGGGCGGCACACCGAGTCAGAAAGTGGCATGTTCAAAATTCACTCTGGAGACTTGAACCCGTCATCCAGGCTGCCAACATTCCCATTCCAGTACTGAGGGTGTGCTGTACTGTCAGAGGTGCTGTCTTATCATAAACGTTGAACCACAACACTGCCTCCTCAGCTGTCCACAAGATTTTAAAGAAAAAGATGCATCTTCACACTGATGTTCAGGTGACTATTTACCTCTTGACAAATGTGATAAGTACATTGCGCAGGTTTGTTCACTACACTGTAGGAAATACTGCACTCGAGTGATTTTTGAGGATATTGCTTGGACTAAAGATGTTTAGTTATGAGGCACATTTTGATTAAGTTAGATTGTTTGTTTGCTTTTTGTTTTGGAACTGAGGAAGTTAAGGAGAGACTAACTGAAGTGTGTAAACTTGAATCTCCAGATAGTGGAGAGGAACACTGGTTGAGGAGTCCCTGGTTTTATAGGTTTGGGGTAAGAGATGGGAGATGTAGAGGGGATTCAAAGAGGGTTTTTCTTTTGCCACAGAGGCTGGTGAGGGTCTGGAACTCACTGCTTGATACGATGAAAGTAGAGGATGAAACCCTCGGCATGTAACAAGTGCTTGAATATCTCCAGGCAGCATTCAGGGCTATGGACTGAGAACTGGACAGTGAGATTGGAGTGGATGGGTTCTTGTCAGTCAGCACAAGCTTGATGGAGTGAATGGCCACTTTGTAAATTTCTGTGGCATAAGAAAACAGACTGTGTGTGTTCACTTTAGTCTTGTTGCCCTGATTTGAAGCCTCTCTCTTCAGGGCAAGAGGAGGCAGTGATCTTAGCGTCAATAGGTTCCTGGACCTTCTGCCTGTGGCATTTTGGAGATTGGCTGGCTGTCCCAGTCTTTCTGAGACAGATATAAAAACCCTTGGAAGGGGCTGGTTTTGGTTTTGCATTCCACTAGTGCATACATTCTTAGAAATAAGTAAACTTTGCTGCAAATTTATGCAGATCAGTCTGTAAAGCAGTGGTTGCAGAAATGTTCACACGGGAGGTTTCTTCATTGAAAGCAGCCACGTTGATCATTTTGCTTGCACACCTCACTTTCTGTAGTTGGAATCCTGTGTAGAAGTATTTGGAGTCTGTTGGGGGTTGGGAATCTTGATCACTTCCCAAGGACTGAAGGGACAAGGGCTTATTATCTGACGCGAGCCTTAATGGTTCATGTTATAATTTCATTGGTTGATGCCCAGTTTTCTACCAGTTGGTTCATGCCCCTGAACTCCTGGGTTTCAGTATTTTCTAGATTAGTAGGAGTGGAGGGGTGGTTGTCATAATTTTGAGCGTGCTCCCTGAGACCACTCTGTGCAAAGATTCCAACTCTCCTTGGAGAGAGGAAAAAAGTGGCTGTTACTGAGGTCTTCCAAGGGGACTGTCCCAACCTCCGACTGGAGAACTATTTTCCTGAGATTCCAGATTGGACTGTTAATTGAAGTCAGATTTATTTCACTTTTCAGATATTTTCTAAGCAACGTGTTCAGAGAATATTACTCTACACTGCTGGAGCAGATGGGACTTGAACCCAAGTCTCCTGGCTCAGAGCTAGGGACTCTACCCTCAGTGCACCACAAAACTGCATTTACAAGTTACAAGATTTTTTACCACCCTGTTCAGACCTATTATGAGGCATCTCTGGAGCAGGTGGGACTTGAACTTAGACCTCCTGGCACAGAGGTAAGGACACTAACACTGCGCCACAAGTGACCATCAGCTAGAGAAATCCTTCCCCAGAAGCCCCCGTTAACTCCTGAAACAGTGTCTCCACTGTTCAGAATGAAGGGCAGCTCATCACTTTCTGGAAAATGGCATTGTTGTTGCAGATATCTTTCATACTGAAGTAGTAAGAAATCACCAGATGATGTGCATGCCTTGTTCCCAGACACACTGAGATAGGTCGACTGTTGTGTAAATCGCACCATTATAGTTGATAGAAATCATAGAAACCCTACAGTGTGGAATCGGGCTATTTGGTCCATCGTGTCCTTACTGACCCTCCAAAGAATATCCCCTCCAGACCCAGCCCCCTGACCTTTCCCCATAACCCTTCATTTCCTATGGCCAATCCACACTAACCTGCACCTCTTCAGACTGTGGGAGGAAACCCACGCAGACACGGGGAGAATGTGTAAACTCCTCACAGACAGTTGCCTGAGGGTGGGATCAAACTCGGGTGCCAGTACTGACCACTGAATCAGTATGCCACCTGAAGTTCTTTGTTATTTGCGGTGAATGGCCTGTTGGTGCATGGCCTGCCTCCTTCATCAAGGGCTTAGGCTGCCAGCAGATGGAGAACCGTGACCTTGTGATGGGCCAGATTTCCCAGGCACTGGCCCCAACTGGGACATGGGGCTCACGGACACTGACCTCCCTTCCTAAGTCCCTAAGCTCCAGCCTGTTCTTTACGTGTGAATGTTAGATAGCTGGGTTGGCCCCTGCACCCAACCATCTACACGCTCACTTTATGGAGGGACCACAGACGAGCACTCACTGACCTGATTTTAAACACCAACAATGTCCCCTACACACTTTCAATGTGAGTGTTTCAGAAGCCTCGCCATAACATGAAAGAGTAGCTGTGTAGAACATGTTTTGTGCTGGGTGCCTGGGCTGATTGTTGACTTTCACGTTGAAGTGTAAATTGCAGTAATTTGTCACTCTTCAGAGACTGCATTCTGAAACTGGTTGCTTCAGGCCCAGTGCAGAAATTCCGTTGGTTTCATTAGAAACTTGCATTTTTCAAGTTCTTTATCTTGCCTGAACGTCTCGAATAGAGTAAATTAATTTGAAGCACACAACTATTATAAGTGCAGTAGTCACTTTGCACACAGTAAGATCCCATGTACAGTAACTCAGACGTGCCTGTGTTGATGTTGGTTGAGTGAGTGATGTTACCTTGAGGACCCAGAAAAATTCCTGGTCCCCGTTCAGTGTTGTTGTGGGATCGTTATCTTTTTATTGCAGGTAGTCGCGATCTTGGGTTATAATTACATCTAAACAGTAGTGTCTGAAGCTTTTCCACATTTGCAGACCACACAGATGAGGCCAAAGAGACCACAGACAAACCACCTGTTTGTTCAATCCTAACTACTTCCACTTGCCACTGTAAAAATAAAACTCAACAGAATTAATGGAAACTATAGATAACATGTTGCTTTTCCTAAATAATTAAAACAATGCAATTTTTCAAAAAATTATCATTGAAAGATATCACCTTCATTGATACAACGTTAATAATCAGCACTGAACCTTTTATGTTGTCAAGATTACATGCTCAAGACCGGCTCTAGAGTTGAACCTGCAACTTCTGATTTGGGGGAACTTAACTGTCACTTACTTTTGGATTGACCAAGATGAGGGAGTGACATTTGGAGTGCTGGCCTCCTCTTGTGTTCGTTATGCGAGCAGATAAATTGAACTGTTAAGTTTTCTTTGTAGGTTCTGCTGTTGGCTGGTTTTAACGTTGTAATCACAGCACCAGCCTTCTCCTATGGTCCAATCTCAAAATCTCTGAATGTAAAAATGAAAGCACACTTCACCAACCACCTTCAGTGCATGGATCAAGGACTTGAATCCAGCATTCACTGAAGCAGTGAGGGTATCAATGAAATTTGGTGTCTGTTCTACTCCTTATGGCAAAACTTGTATTTACACAATGTCTAAATCACCATGAAGCTTGGGAGCAGGCCTAGACCCTTCACCCCATCGAGTTTTTCCACCAATCAGAGATCATGGCTAATCTGATTCTTCAATTCCACTTTCTTGCCTCATTTCAGTAACACTCGATTCCCTTCCTGATTTTTAAAAAAAACCTGTATTTCAGCCAAATAGAATTATAGAAATCTACAACACAGAAAAAGCCCTTTGACCCATCAAGTCTGCAACTGGTCAAAAATAAACTCCTAACTATTCTAATCCTATTTCCCTGCACTTGGCCCATAGTCTTGTGTACCTTGACATCACAAGTGCACATCTAAATATTACTTCAGTGTTATGAGGGTTTCTCTCTACCATCCTTACAGGCAGTGAGTTCCAGATTCCCACCACCCTCTGGGTGAAAGAAATTTTCAGCCCCTTAAAACCCCCCCCCCCCCCCCCCCCTCCCCGGTCATTGATTTTCCCCCACCAAGAGGAAAGTTTCTTTGTCTCTACCCTGTCTGTGCCCCTCATAATCTTACACATCTTAATCATGTCTTCAGTCAGGCTCCTCTGCTCAAGCAAAACAGCCCCAGTCTGTCCAATCTATCTTTGTAACTAAAAGTTTTCAGCCCAGGCTACATTCTGGTAAATCTCCACTCGACCCTGTCCAATGCAGTCCCATCTCTCCGATAATGTGGATTCCAGAATTGCATACAGTAGCCTAGTTGTGGCCTAATCAACCATTTCCAGCATAACCTCTCTGCTGTTAAACTCTCTGCCTCAGCTAATAAAGGCAAGTATTTCAACTACTTTATCTACCTGCCCTGCTTCCTTAAGGGATTGGTGGACATGCTCACCAATCTCGCTCTGATCCACGGTGTTTCCAGGGTCCTAATAAACACCATGTACTCCGTTGTTTTGTTTGTTCTGACCACTGATAAATGAATCACATTTATCCAGATTGAATTCCATTTGCCACTGATCAGCCCATTTGACTGTCATTATCTGCCTGTAATCTAAGGCTATCCTTCTCACAGTTTATTATCTCTCTCTAATTTTCATATCGCCCACAAACTTGCAGATTGGCCCTCCTACGTTAGTGTACTTTGTCTAATGTTTTAATATCAAGAAAAAGCAAGGGTCCCATTGACCTGTGTGGAACTCCACTCCAAATCTTTCCCAGCCTGAAAACTATCCATTAGCCATTACTAATTTTGTATCCATGTTACTACTGTCTCTTTTATTCCTTGGGACTGATTTGACTTGCAAATCTGTTGTGCAGCATTGTATCAAATACCTTCTGGAAATCCACGTACCCCACAGCAATATTGCCCTGGTCAACCATTTCTGATGTCTTACCAAAAAGCTCCAGTGAGTTGGTTAAACATAGCCTCCCTTTCTGACGAAGGATCCTGATCTGAAACGTCAACTTTCCTGCTCCTCTGCTGTGTTCCTCCAGCTCCACACTGTGTTGTCTCTTCCTTTAAGCAATGTGGGATGACATCCTTACTATTTTTAGACGTTTCATAACCACCAAAGTCAATCTAACTGGTCTGCAGTTGCTTGTCTTATCGTTTGTAGTTTCTATTCCCACTTCCCTCCGTATGTTTGGATGGGTCTTGTCTGGTACTGGTGCCTTGTCAACTTTCTGTACTTGAGTGCTGGCAGCCTATCCAATGCTCCTCCTTTATCAATTTTAAAACCCTTCTGGCAATTGCATTTTCTTCTCTTTTGCCATAATTTGCGTAGCATCTTCCTCCTTGGTCAAGATGAAAAGTAGTTGTTTAATACCTCAGCCATGGCTTCTGCCTCCTTGTGTATATCCCCCACTAGAATACAATAGAACAGTCAGTTATTGTCACTTGTATTTTTCGCAAACAAAATACAGGAAAAGTGTTTAAGTCACCATACCACAGCACCTATTTTGATAACAACAGAAGGCATAGATAAGAAGAAATTTTTTTTAAAAGTTGAGACGGAGTCCATCTTAGTTCAATTCACAGCTCCTGGGTTCAGGAAAAGACAGTGCTGCTGCAAGACTACCATGCCAGGCCTGCAGAATACCAGGCTGGAAGCTGCCCACCAGATATAGCTGGGATTGTCACAACGAACCGCCATCACTGCCACAGAAGCCATCCAAAACATCCTGCATCCACTTCACCAACGTCGCCTCTACCAATGTAGCATCCAATACCGGGTCCCCTTTGCTCACCTCTCTGCTAGCCGCCTGCTCTGGGCCAGAGTCCTAGGTTACTCCCTTTTCCAGCCTCCTGTTATTTATTTGCTTGAAGAAGACTTCTGAATTCCTTTTTATGTTAGCTGCCAGTCTCTCCTCTTAATCCCTTTTGTGCTTCTCATGTTGTGCATCACTTCCAGTAATGGAAGGAGTCATCCACAGTGCTATCAAGCAGTATGTGCTCAGTAATAAGCTGGTCACTGATGCCCAGTTTAGGCTGCAGCAGAGCTACTTTGCATCATTGCAGCATCCGTTCAAACACTGGCGAAAAAGCTGATCCCAGAGGTGAGAGTGACTGTTCTTGTCATCGCGTCTGCATTTTCCCAAGTGTGGAATGAAGAAGCCTTCACAAACCTAGAGTCAATGGGAATTGGAGGGCCGGGAAGCTGTCTACTGTTTGGAGTCATACCTGGCAGAGACCAAGATGTTTGTGGATATAGGAGGTCAGTCATGACAGCTACAGGTATTCTAGGCCCAACCATTTTCACCTTTCAGACCCAAGGTCACTCCATCTTGAAGGACTTGATTACCAGCTGAAAGTTTCCTTCCAAGCCACTCAGCGTCCAGGACTGGCAAATAAATGCCTGCTGAGCAGGTGACGCCCAGGAGTGAATTAAAAAGGCTACTCCTCACCGCTTTGTTCATCCAGCCTGTTTGTCCATTGTATTCTTAACACCAGAGAGGAAAATCAGCAAAGAAATTATGTGCACGGCCAAATTGCCAAATTCACTTTGTTTGTTCTACAATGAGTCGATACATACTTTCCTGCTGCATTGTCATGTGTTTATCAGGAAACACCTGCATCTGCATCTTTCAGACAGAGTTAGAGGAGTGAGAGGTTATTGTGGAGCTTGGGATCCTGCAGGAAATTGAAGCTTTGCAATGGGCCTAAATATGGAGGGACGTAGCGGATGTAACCCTCAGGAGAGGCTTATTTCTCTGTACACCACCTGGAGTATGTCCAACTGGAGTGTCTTTTTAAACCTGCTTGTTTGGAAATGTGGGGCTGGGTAAAACTTGAAGCCAGGCCATCTGACGTAGAGATAGGTGCACTCCTCATGCGCCAAAAGATAACCTTTCCAGCTACCCTGGTGATAGTAGTGGTTAGTCCTGCATTTGCTGTAAGTTTGAGGAGGACTGATCTTAAGAAACTTGACAACTGACAAATAACTCTCTGAGGGAAGTGAAGTTTTGTACGCAGGGCCATGTGGCAGAGGCTTGATTAGCGGAACATCTGTAGATAGCAAGGACGTGTGCATTAAGACATCTGGTACTTGAAGTAGAAATAAGTAACAGTTTTAAAAACTAAGAGAGCTGTTTAGCCAAGCAAGAAGTGGAAGATATAGCCTAGTGGTATTATCACTGGACCGTTAAGTCAGAGACCCTGTTGATGCTCTGCGGACCTGGGTTTGAATCCTACCACAGCAGATGATGGAATTTGAATTCAGTAAGAATCTGGAGTTGAGAGTCTAATGATGACCATTGTCAATTGTCAGAAAATCCCATCTGGTTCACTAATATCCTTTTAGGGAAGGAATCTGCCATCCTTTCCTGGTCTGGCCTAGATGTGACTCCACAACAATACTGTTGACTCTCAACTACTCTCTGGAGTGGGCAATAAACGCTAGCCTAGCCAGCAACACCCTCTTCCCGTGAATGAATATTGTAAAAAAAGAAGCCTCTCTTTCCAATGTACTTTTTGGGTAATTCATACCATGCAGTAGAAGACCATTTGGATCATTGATTCCGTGCCTTGAAGGAGCTTCCAATTAATCCAGCTTCTGTGGAAAATCTCAGCAGGTCTGGCAGCACGTGTGCAGAAAAATCAGAGTTAACGTTTTGGGTCTGGTGAAGAGCAGCTCTGAGGGAGGGTCACCAGACCCGAAACATTAACTCCGATTATTCTTCTCAGATGCTGCCTGACTTGCTGAGATTTTTCCAGCAACTTCTGTTTTTGTTCCTGATTTACAGCATCTGCAGTTCTTTCAGTTTTTATTCCAGTTTCTCTACTTTTCCCTACAACCCTGTACTTTTTCAAGTAATTTTCTGATTCCTATTTGAAAGTTTCTTTTGACTTTAATCGCACACTGCCTTTTCCTTTTCCTAATTACCCTAAACTGGGTCCTCTCTCCTTCTGATAAGAACTCATTCTCCTTATTCACTGTCAAAACCCTTCATGATTTTGAGCACCTCTATTAAAGCTCACTTTAATCATGAAGGAGACTAATCCAGCCTCTCTAGTCTGTCCACTTCTCTGAAGTTCACTGCGATTTTAGTTTTATGTAGAGTGGCAAGAAAGGGAGGAAAGTTTTAAAAGGGAACGTTTTCTGGTGACCCATTTGGTATGACTGACCCAGAAGTTTATGATTCAGGTCCCCCTCCAGGACTTGAGCGCAAAATAAATCAAGGCTTCAACTCCCAGAGGAGTGCTGCACGGTTGCAAATGCCATTTTACACTTGCTGTGCTAACCTGTAGCCCCTTCAGGTGGATGCAAATGATCCTACGGTGTTATTTGAAAGAGGTGCAAGGGGGATTTCTCCCTGGTGTCCTAGCCAACATTTGTAGCTCAATCAACATCACAAAAAAAAACGCAGGCTATCTTCTCGTTGTCACATTGCATTTTGTGGGAGCTTGCTGTGCACAAATTGGTTGCTGCATTTCATGCATTACAATAGAGACTGTGCTTAGTGACTGGTTTCATTGGCTATAAACTGCTTTGGGAAATTCTGCGGTCGTGGAAGATGGTCTGTAAATGTAATTTTTTTTCACTGAGATTGGTCGCACGACATGTTTGGATGGATGCCTGAAATTCTTGTGTTAGCAGCTTTGCTCCATAAATAGTATCTGCTGAAGGGATTCTGAGGAAGTGTGCCTTCTGGGAAGCAGAATTCCCAGTAGTGGTCCTTTGACAGGGAAAGAGATAGTTGTTAAGAAGAGATTTGCAACAGGGAGTGAGGTCTTTGTTCCATCGGGAGGGTTTCCTCCTGCTTTCTCTGGTTACCTGCTTTTTGCCATTAGGTGGAAAAGACGTGCCGATTCTGTTAATGTCAAATTAGTTACTGTTTCCACACAAACTAGTTCCTGACAGCAAACTGCACGGGGCCATTTTATCTGATGCAGTTGCGAGATATATTAGGAATGCTACTTGACTTCAGCGAAGACTTGCATTTCTGTGGAGCTTTTCACATTCTCAGGATGTCCCAGTGCTTTGCAGTCAATGTTGTAATGTCAGAAACGTAGCAGCCAATTTATGCGCAGCAAGATCCCACAATAAGCAGTTGGTGATAATAACTAGTTAGGTGGTTGTTGAGAGGTAAATTTGATCCCAGGGCAAAAGGATGATCGCCATGTTACTCTTCAAACTCGTACCATGGGATCTTCCCCCTCCTATGAGGGAAGCCGGAGCGTTAGACTAGCATCTCGCTTGAAAGGTAGCACTCCCAGAGAATTTTTCTTTATTAATTCACAGGATGAGGGCATTGCTGGTTGGCATTTATTGCCCATCCCTAATTGCCCAGAGGGCAGTTAAGAGTCAGCCATGTTGCTGTGGGTCTGGAGTCACATGTGAGCCAAACTAGGTAAGGATGGCAATTTCCTTCCTTTAAAGGACATTAATGAACTAGATGGGCTTTTCCAACAATCAACATTGGATTCATGGTCATCATTAGACTTCTAGTTCCAGATTGTTTTTATTGAATTCAAATTCCTCCATCTGCCGTGGCAGGATTTGAACCCAAGTGCCTAGAACATTTCCTGGGTCTCTGGGTTAACAGTCCAGTGATAATACCACTAGGTATTAGCTCTCCAGGCAAGATGTCAGGTGTCGGGTGAGATTACAGAACTGCAGTCTAGAGGAAATCCTGCCCATACAAGTGAGATGGATTATAACCTGTCCTGCCCATTAGCCTCTGAAGTGAGTTTGGAGAATTCAGGAAGAGCATAAACAGCCAGTGCAATTTGTCCCTAATTGAGCACAGAGTTCGCTCGTGGAGTTCAAAGAGTAAACCGAAAAGGATATAAAACTGAAATTTTGCATTGATGTAGCAGTTGGAGTTGATGCACACTATATTGTCCCCTAACAAAAGCATCAGTTCCATTCTGAACGTGGGAAATGTTCCATTCACCAGCATGAATGACCTTTGGCTTGACAAATGTTCCAGGTATTTGCACATGTGTTGTCAAATTCTCCTGTGTGACTTCACCCAGCTACTTGTCTGTGGTCAAAGATATGTCCTGTAAACTTAAGGAATCAGGCACTTCCCTGCAGAAATACGACTGTTAAAAAAAAGTGTTTTATTCTGTACAGTCTTCTCAATGTTTTGGCAAAATGATAATTTTGACATTTTTGTTTAGAAAGGAGGTGAGACCTTGAGCTGATAAAGTTGAAGTCTTCAGGATTATGTTGTGGATTTGACAAAACTGATTTGGACAGATTGTTCCTTGTAGTGTAGGTTCACATCTTGAGGGATGCAGGCTTAAAAAGAAAATTCCGAGGGCATCCTGAGTGACCATTCACCCAGTCGTGTTACAGAATAAATACCCAGGATGGGTTATTGAAACCAACAGATTAGAGTGTTGCACATCTGCACCATTGTGTGATCTAGCTG
>NW_025968424.1:17476-25000 GCF_021869965.1 Rhincodon typus | reverse complement strand
CCTGCACTCACTTATCACCATCTCACCTACCTTCACCAGCCCCCCCCCCCCCCCTCCCTATTTATTTCAGAGCTTCCCTCCCCCATTTCTGAAGAAGGGTCCCGACCGGAAATGTCAACTTTCCTGCTCGTCTGATGCTGCCTGGCCTGCTGTGTTCCTCCGGCTCCACTCTGTTATCCCCAAAACTTCAGTTGTTTTTGTGTGGTTGTGAAAATAAATTATTCCAGGCTAGATTGAAGTTATATCATTTAACTTGATTCCTGAATGATTGTGTAAATAATTTGATTGCTCACTTCCCCATCAACAAACACACATTCCAACATCTGGTGTAAAATCTTTTTCCAGGAGGACAGGAGACAGAATGTGGAAGGTGACGGTGCAGAGGACCAAAATGAATTGAATCAAGGTGTAAACCGACTCATGGCTGCAATGAGGGATATGTTGGCAAATATCCACTTCCAGGAACCACCACAGGAAGAATATCAAGATGGTGACGGTGATGGAGAATGGGACTAAAATTTCATGTACTGAATCTTCAGTGAAATGTAACTTGCATCTGTAAGAATAGTGCATTCTTTAACCGCTTACAAAGCTGCGCCACAGTGATATAGAAGCATTTATTAAAAGACACAATCATATTGTATTTAGTTCTGTGGATTATTATTGACCATAAGTGCTAACACAAGTGAAGGAAAGCACTTTAATATCAGTAATTTTCAAATGGTTAGAAGCAACTCAAAGAATAATGAATACTGTAAATTTCAGCTTTACATTTGGCAAAATTTTATATTTTTGGTCTATAAATCTAGTGAGATTACATGTTTTTAAACATGCTTCCAATATAAAGGAGAATTTGTAGGGTATCCAAAAACTTGAGGAGCAGTTGCTCTTTTGTATTTATTGCAGTCTAATTTAAATACTTAAGTAAAATGAAATTGACATCTAGAATTTACACAAGTGCTCTATGATGGAAAGAAAATGCTGTTACTAGAACGGAGCAGTGCATAACAACAGTGTGCCAACTATGCATATTAAAGTCATACATTTGATTCACAGAAAAGGCTAATTGTTTGATCTGCTCAGTTATATTTGATCATTTCCTTTTTACAAAGTTGATGGTACATTTGCACTTGGAAGGTGTGTGGAGCAATCTAAATTTAATTAGAAGTGGAGATGTCGGCAGTCAGGTTTGGTGACAGTGATAAAGGAATGAATTTGAATGGTTGAATCCATTAATAAAAGGTTGGGAAAGTAATCAGTATTTGAGGCCATTCTGAATATGGTAAAACAACAGTAAAATTTTATGAATACTAAAGCAAAATACTGCAGATGCTAAAAATCTGAAAAAGCAAAACTGAAATAATAGAAAATACTCAGCAGCTCAGCAATCTGTATTCAGAGAACAGCATTAATGGATCGGTTTCATGACCTCTTCTCAATTGTAATCAGAGACTCTGTCACTGTATAAAGAGCACTCCATACCACTGATAAGTAAATAAATAAAACTTGATATTAAATCTAAATAATAACTAGGAATTCATAGAAAATGATTGAGCATACTTCATGATTAGTAGGATGAGTTTGTGAAAACAACTTGGGAATCCTGAAGACTGAAATGCTTGAGTTAACGTAAGGGAAGGTCATTTGACCTGAAATGTTCATGCTGGTTCTCTGTCTGTTGATAGTACCTGACCTGAACATTTCCAGCATTTTGTGTTTTATATGCTGTGAATTCCTGTTTCAGTGTGAAGCATAGGTGGTACGATATTCTTAGTTATATACTTGTCAATGGTAAGAAGTTGCTTTTATGTAATAACTTGCAAATTCTGGATTAAATTCACTCGTAATCCAGTCAGGATAAAAATTGTCAACTTAGGTGACTTGAACCGAACTCTCACCAAAAGTGTACAGACCAGCTATAGTCATTAAATGCATCATTAATGTTTCATCCTTTTTATTTGGTTTCTCTTTATAATTGAATTTTGCTGTATTTTTTTGTAAATACTCAAGATGCAAAAATTCTAACCCTTTTGGCTGTGATGAGATTTAATTTTGCAAAAAAATCAAATCTGTTATTTGAATCCCGAATCCATGTATGAATCAGTATTCTGATTTTTCTCTTGGTTCTCATTTTCAATTTAAATTCATAAATAAATTAGTTGCAGTCCATTACCTAATTTGTCAATCATAATTTACTTTAATGCTGGTAAATTATATTCTGAATTGAGTGAGTTATTGCAGAATGTATTTTTTTGTGCAAGCTTTGTACTTGAATGTTTTTCACTATTTTAAAAGTATACAAAGTGATATTGGAGAGCAGATTTTTAAAAAAATCATTAAATTAGAAATAAAATTGTTGATGGTAAAATAAATTAATATTATTTGAGAAGGAATAAGGAGCCTTAAGAGGGTCCTGCAGCCTGAATGATATCCAAACAAGCGTCTTTAAGGAAATGGAACAAAAACCAGACAAGACCCTTGTCTTTAAGTTCGCAGAAATCTGGGACTATTCCCTTTCACAATAGAGATGCTTAACATTCTTCCAGCCTTTGATATCATATGTCTAGCTAACTACATCCCCATTAGTTTGACATCAATCATGGATAATATATTTGAGAAAATAACTCCGGATGCAACGTATGGTTACTTAGACAGAGATGGACACATTAAGATCAACAACATGATTCCTGTAACGAAAAATATTTCTCACTAATTTGGTATTTTTTAACAAAGGAATAAAGAAACCCAGTGGGTAAGATCTTCATGTTTTGAGGGTGCTTTTAATAACACACGGCTTCTGCTGTATTCTGAAATTCATGGCAGTTTTCTGCACTGGATTGGAATTGAGCTGAATGCTCATAGGCAGGATTTGGATCTCTGGAGAACCTGTCATCAATAGTGCTTTAGATAGGTGTTAGGACATTTTATATTTGGCAGTTTCATTATGCAGCTGTTGGGGGAATTGTCTACAGTTTAAGAGGTAGGTCTAGCTTGTTCAGAAGTCCAAGTTAAAGATAAGGTCCAAGATGGTGGCAGAGGAGGGCTCCTGAACCAGAGCTTGCCTCTCCGATCACTTCCTTCCTCGCTTTTTGTTTTCGTTTTTAGTGTGTCTTTTCTCTACTTAGCTTCTGAAGGGTCATGGAGGCAGCACAAGGCAGCTGATGGTAAGAGCAGGAGCAGGCAGCCCTGTCGGTGGGTGGGCAGACAGCAGTAAGAGCAGGTACAGGCAGCCCCCGGTGCCAGCGAGGGCAACATCGAGCTCTTGTGAGGAGTGCGAGCCCAGCGTGGCCAGGCACGTATGGACTGTGGTGTTGAACTGTTCGATTGTGTTTTGGTAAGAAGGACTATAATGTTTAACTGTTTAAACTTTGTTTCCTTGTTTTTCTGCTTTGTACTTAAGATTCTGTGCCTGCGTACATTTTGTACTTAAGATGATGCCATAAGTGACGACTTGTAAACTTTTCACTGTACTCATGTGGGTTCATGTGAAAATAAACCTAAATCAAATATTTGCCAATGTTCTGCATGAATACAGGTAAGAGGGGAACTAATTAAAGCCAGTGTTTTTAGAAAAGAAGACCTGGTCATTTTAGTGTATCAATCTCTGAAACTGTAGCTGCATGAGCTATAATGTTTAGAAGGTCGTGCAATTTAAGAAAAGCACACATCTTTCTGATACACACCTTTGGTCTCAGTTAAGATACCATTTTGGTTTCCTCATATGGAAGCTTTGGAAACAACAGAGAATGGTTTTAAGATTAATTCCCAGTTTAAGATATCTTAGTTATACAATTAAGGCTCAAGGAAATGATTCTTTTGTTTCAGATCTGGCCAAATTGTTTGAGGTTTATAAATGTGATGAAAAAATTTGACTGTTTGTGTCGACCAGTTGTTTGAACTGGATTGATAAGATATTGGGAGCTGCTTGTTTTCTATAGAATGGTCAGTTTAGGGAGCAGGTTGCTGGCTCATGTCAATGCTGATTTGCTGGACTCCTTCAATCAAATGCTGGACTGTTTCCACCTGGAGTGGAGATAGTTTTTACCTCTTGTATCATTATTGGAGGCTGCATAGCCATTTGAATAAACTTTGATTACCTCATGAGGATCAGAGGAAATTTACTTTCTTACCCCTATAATTGATTGAGTTTTTTTTATTGCTTGTCCCCAGGAGATTACTCTGTGGGCAGTATAACTATCATGTTTGTATGGGACAGGAAGGATGGATTAATAGATATTGTCTTTGTGATTCATAAAGTTTCTTTTCATGTCATTTAATATATTGTAATATTAAACAATAATTGGTGGATGCTCCACTCGAATGAACTGGTAGGATGGCCTCTCCATGCTAACTTATACTTAAGAACTAGGAGCAGGAGTCGCTCATCTGGCCCCTCGAGCCTGCCCCGCCATTTAATAAGATCATGACTGATCTTTTTGAGACTCAGCTCCACTCACCCGCCCACTCACCATAACCCTTCATTCCTTTACTGTTCAAAAATTTATCTAGCCTTGCCTTAAAAACATTCAGCGAGGTAGCTTTAACCGCTTCACTGGACAGGGAATTCCACAGATTCACAACCCTTTGGGTGAAGAAGTTCCTCCTGACCACAGTCCTACATCTGCTTCCCTTTATTTTGAGACGATGCCCTCTAGTCCTAGTTTCACCTGCTAGCGGAAACAACCTCCCTGCCTCCACCTTATCTATTCCCTTCATAATCTTATATGTTTCTGTAAGATCTCCCCTCATTCTTCTGAATTCCAATGAGTATAATCCCAGTCTACTCAGTCTTTCCTCATAATCCAACCCTCTAAACTCTGGAATCAACCGAGTGAATCTCCTCGGCACCCCCTCCAGTGCTAGTATATCTCTTCTCAAGTAAGGAGACCAAAACTGCACACTGCTCCAGGTGTGGCCTCACCAGGACCCTATACAGCTGCAGCATAGTCTCCCTGTTTTTAAACTCCATCCCTCTAGCAATGGCAGACAAAATTCCATTTGCCTTTTTAATTACCTGCTGCACCTGCAATCCTACTTTTAGCGATTTCATGCATAATTTCTATTAATATTTATGTAGTACAATAGATACATAGCAGTTGTATAAAGATGATTATAGATAATAGGTTACCTTTCTCCAAGCTGCCTAGCTTTGGAACAGATGTACTGTATCTATGCAGAAAATTTGTTCTTGCTCTTTCTGCCTGCAAGTATTTTGATCAACCAGTTTAAATATGTGATGCCTTTTCAACACAGGTAGGATTTCAACTCGGTCCTTCCTGCTTAGAGGCAGGGACATACTACCATGATGCCATAAGCAACCTCGGTTTCTGGTATACTTCAAATGAGGTTTGTGAGGCCTTCTGGACTCTAGATAGACTGTAATAATTTTAGAGCCTGACCACCACCTTCCCTGTCTCATACGGATCACCACACATCAGGGCCTGTCATGGCAGGTGTTGTTTTCAGCACATCCAACCTATTTTCACCCCCTCATAATCATAATCATAATCATAATCATATCATATATCTAGCTTTTCTTTTTCCCCGGCTCATTATCAACAATCCCTTTGCCTAACGTTTTTCCTCTCATGGCTTAGTATCCACCGATCTGCTCATTCTCTCTCTCTGTCCTCTCTCCCCCTTCCCAACCCCCAGACTCGAATCATTAACTCTGCTTTCTTTCCACAAATACAGCCGGATCCTTTGAGTTTCTCCAGCAATTTGTTTTCATTGACAATCTTTGCTACCTCAACTTCATCAGATCCATACTTAATATACTTTTAGTTATACACAATGATATACTGTCAGAATTATTTACAATAATTTTCCCCAACAAGGTTGCACCCACTTCTGCCATCTCCATACAATTTACTATTGGTATCTAGTTGGCTTACTTTAGTAATTTCCTTGAGCGTACTTGTTAATATATTTTCCCGTCCTCTCTTATGCTTTCCAAATTTCCATTTCTGCTCTGAGCTTGTATATAAGTGTTACATTTTGTCACGGCAACAATGGTTAACGGCTCTGCAACTTGTTTTTAAAAAATGGAACTAAGGTTTTGGAAGCGATGGCTGTAATTAACAACTAGGAACAAATTATTACAGATGCTCGAATCTGTGCTGAAAACAAAAAAATGCTGTCAATCACAGCGGGTCAGGCAGCATCCATGAAGAGCTTTTGCTGAAAAGTCATCTAGACTCGACACGTTAGCTTGCTCTCTCACCATGGCTGCGGCCTGACCCGCTGTAATTCCTAGCATTTTAGTTTTCAGGAATTAACGTCTACATTTGCGTGAGCGTAAAAACACTTCGAACGTACTGGAGCGAAAGTGCCTGGTAAGAGATGAATTAAAAGCAAGTATTTTATGTGAGCTTGAACCAGATGACATCTATGTGTTGCAGCGATGTTACAGTTTCATAATAGGGACCGGGGCAGTACCCAAGTTCCGCCCACCTTGTTTACTTCTGGATTCCCAGAATATATTCGATCTAACTTGATATTGAAACACCATGTAGCCAATCGGAGAAGGTTGCGCCTGTGTAGTGGTAACCAATCGAGAAGAGTCTCCAGGCGGAATCCTTTGCATAATATTACACCCGGCGGCAGCATCCAATCATACGATTGAAGGTTCCGTCAATCAGACGTGATGCGTCCCACTGATTGGTTGTGTGGGACGTCAATCGAACGGTGAACGAATGGGAGTGGGGTAATGCGGTGTTAAGTTTGGGTACACGCTTTGGGTCAGCTGACAGTCGGAGACAGGATCCTCTTGGTGGTGGATAGGAAGAGAGTAGCTCACTTGGGGAAGTGGGCCTGTGCTAGCGACTGAGCCCGGAATCCTCCATTACACGCAAACAGTTCATGATGCCGTCAGAGAAGTCCTTTAAACAGAGGAGGACTTTCGGTAGGTACGGTGGCGAAAGGAGGGTGGAGTCGGGGCCTCGTGCCCGGAGGGCGGCGGCAGTGTAGTGCCCGGGCGAGCTGGAGAGAAGCCGTTTGTCAGGCCCTAGTCAACCCGCCGAACCCGTGTGTGGCCGGAGCCGCCAGTGGGTGGGAGCTGGGCGGTTTGTGTGCGGCACCGAGCTCGGGAAACCGTTAGTTTGCTTGGGGGGGGGGGGTCTCGAGCTCGAGGTGAGGGTTGGGGTAGGAATCCGCAATGTTCTCCGTCATTGAGATACCTGCAAATAGGTCAGCGATGTAATCCAGTAGCTCAGGTCGTTTTTGAAGATTGTGCTTTTTAGGTATCACTTTTGATTTTAATTTTGCAGGTGAAAAAACTTTCTTCTCTTGCTTGATCGTGATTGCCTCGCCCCCTCAATTTTAAAAGCGAACTTAAGACTATTCCATCCGAGAAATAAAATCAATAAACGTTTCATTCGACGAGTCAAGTTTATGTCTGCGGTAGCCATACCCTGAATCTCCCACTTTTGCCGTGGAACTGCCGCGACACAAGGCTGTATTTATTTGAAGTAACTATTTCCCCATCGTGTATTGCGGTTGAGCAACAAAATGACGTAACATGCT
>NW_025968424.1:0-17076 GCF_021869965.1 Rhincodon typus | reverse complement strand
AGGGTCTAGGCCCGAAACGTCAGCCTTTCTGCTCCTATGATGCTGCTTGGCCTGCTGTGTTCATCCAGCCCTGCACCTTGTTGTTTCAAGAGATTCCCCAACAGTATTTTACATTAAATGAGACCAGAGTAGCTGATGCATTGGCACCACTCCATTTGCTTACATTCTTGAGACTCAATAACTGGATTAGGCAACATGTCAGCTGGTTGTCTTTGCTTCTTGACAATTAGATTCGTTTGGTCTTTTTCCAGTAGCTTTTTAAAAAAAACATTTCCTTAAGTGGACAGATGACTGTTGTTGAGGTCAAATGGAGTAATGTAGTAGCATCATGAATCTGCCAATGTATACGGCACTGTTTTTTCCTTTCTCCATAATGTCACAATGGGGAAAACAAGATCAGCTATTCTCCCCACCCTATTGAAGATGGTTTATTGCAAACAGTAAGGGCTACAGATGCTGGAAGCTAGAGTCAATAAACGTGGAGCTGGAAAAGCACAGCAGGTCAGACAGCATCCGAGGAGCAGTAATGTCAACATTTCAGGCTAAAACCCTTCTTCAGGACTGACTGAGTTCTGACGAAAGGTTTTGGCCTAAAATGTTGATTTTCCTGCTCCTCGGACGCTGCCTGATCTGCTGTGCTTTTCCAGCTCCACATGTATGGTTTATTGTAGCCCTGTTTTCGGCATAAATTGTTATCATGCCAGTAAACTGTGTGTGATCCTCTCATATTAAATGTATAACTTCATTTGAGTCATCAAAATATTCTTGCTCTGAATATGTGAAATTTTTGTTTAGTTAAAATCAGACCAGAGTTTGAGTGCAATGGTATAAGTTAATATCTGCATTGGCCTTTGTTGCTTTATTCTCATCAGTCCTTTGCACTCCTTGTCCCAAGTCTCAAACTGCAACATAAATTAACCTTAAAGTGAAGTAGCCATTTAGATCCTTTCGCAGGCACCCTTGTGTAGAATCAGCGGATACGTGCTGTAGAAACTTGATTTTTCAGCAGAAGGAACAAATGTTTAAAACTGCACAAGTTCATGGTTTGTCTCTAGGTTGAAATTAGCTGCTGCTATGGGCTGGGATATTTAGGATTCCTTCCTGGTGGTAGGCAACTTAGGAAAAGAATAAGATAATTTTGAAATGGTGGGGAAAAACAGGATGATTTTCAAATGCAAACACCTTATGGGGTGTCCTTTACATAACATCATTTGAGTACAAAACCACCAGTTTTTTTATATGTTGCAAGTCTTTTATGGGTTGGATTCATATTTGTAATGCGATATTCCATGTCTTGTGAACATTGGTCTTCTTTCACCAGAATCCCTTGTCAATCTTTGTCAGACCTGGGACTGACTTTTAGAGGAATTGTTAGGAAATATCAACTAGTGTCTTTCAACTGCATAATACTCCTGAGCTGAGATTGCAGGGACCAAGAACTAAGCAGATGTGAGTTTTGAGATCTGAATTAATGAGTATCTGGCAACTGGTGCAGTAATGAGTGGCTCTTTCTGTGCTGAGAAATGCTGTTTACGTTGGAAACTAAACCACCATCTTCAGTACTGGATAACACACAGTGTAGAATTGGAGGAACACAGCAGGCCAGGCAGCATCAGAGGAGCAGGAAAGCTGATGTTTCGGGTCGGGACCCGTCGTCAGAAATGGGGGAGGGAAGCTCTGAAATAAATAGAGAGGGAGGGGTGGGGCTGGGGGAGGTAGGTGGGATGGTGACAAGTAAGTGCAGGTAGCCAGCGGTGGGGATTGGTCGGTGAGGTGGGAGGAGCGGATAGCTGGGAGAGAAGACGGACAGGTCGAGGAGGTGGGGATGAGAGGGAGGGTTGGTCTTGAGGTGAGGCTGGCGTTGGGGAGATTTTGAAGCTAGGATAGGTGAGTGCAGGTAAGTAATGGTGGAGATTGGTCAGTGAACATCAGTGGTGATGTATGTGATTGATGACTAGGTTTATTAGAAAAACAATTGAGTTTGTTGCCCCTGAAATTTAAAATTACTAAATAAATGTTTTTGGCTGTGTGAGATTCGTGCTGGCACAGCTAGTGAAGCACATATTGCCAGAAAGAATTAAATAAAACTAGATTTTTAAATACTTTTTCTAATCAATGGATCTGCTAATAACTGCTGGATTTTAAAGATGGTTTTGCATTCATTTGAAAGGTAATTGGGATTTTGGTGATGTTTTTTCATATGTAATTTTAGGGAAATAGCAACCTTATTGTACTGGATGATCCCATTAAGAATGTGTACTTAGTTGAGTTCTAATTTAAATATTACTCCTCAAACCAAACGAGCTTTTCAGTGCAGCAATTTTGGAATAATTCTGACTGACAGAAGCATTGGATTCATGTAGTTCTAGGTGATAGTTCTTCTATCATTTATACATCTAAAACTAGTGTTAGATGATTTAACTAGTGCTGTTCCTTTCAGCAACAGTAACTATTTGTGTTCAGTTATTCTGTCAGCGCATCTGCACATCCAGATCTGATACAGATTTTGTTTTCAATTCACTGTTGCTCGCCGCCTTTAAGCACTAAGATGCAGGAAAGTTAGACTAGGCTTATAACAACATAATGGTTCGATAGCCTTCCAGCATTAACTATCAATACTAAGTTTGGTCAAGGGATTGGCTGGTTAGGTCAAAGGAGTGCAGTTGATGTGGTCTGTCTGGATTTCCAAAAGGTATTTCTCAAAGCTTGATCTAAACGAATTCATTTGTATTTGTAAGAGGAAATATGGAAAGGAAAATTGATTCAAACACCAGGGATAAATGCTTATTTCTCATATTATTAAGAATTAGATAGGACATTCCCTATGGACAGTGCTGGGTCCTTTTTATTTTGTTTATAAACAGATGATTCTGATTAGGCACAAACGAAGGCAGCCTCAAAATGTGCCCGAAGTTGAGGTGTTGGCAAGTATCAAAGTGGGCTAAATTTCAAGAAGGCTTGATTGGTGAATATTGGCAGACAGCTGGCAGATCCAGTTGATGTGAATCTGGATAAGTGTGAGGTCATGAATTTCGGGAGGAAAATGTGGAATGGGAGTGTTTGCCATAAAAAATACAGTGGGATCCCATAAACAGAGGCCTGTGAATACAAATAAATACTCCTCCAGAAGTTGATAAAACATAAGGGCTGACAGCAATTTTAAAAAAAAAAGGAATCAGAAGTAAAAATATAATGAATTTATTCAAAGACCTGGTTAGGCCATAAATCAAATAATGTATGCTGTTTTGTATACTTCATATTAAAAGGTAAAGCAGTATCAATTTATTTGGCTGCCAGTTATTGGGGTCTGTAGTCAGTCACTGTATCTCTAATGTCTCTTCCTATTTCCATTGTATCAGAGAAGGCTGAAGAAATTTGAGATTTTTAAAATTGATTAGCTCTTATTGTAGTGACTTGGGACAGATTACTTCCGCTCACAAGTTGTCATGTCACTTTAAGTCATGAGTGAAGTGAAATGTTAGAAATTACCCTGCGTATGTTTTTGAAGGGGCATGCAATGTTCAGCTAGAGGGAGTGGGCGAATCCAGTTCCATTGTATGTTTAAGGGTTACTGGATAAGTGGTTGAAGAAAATAACACAGGGAACCTGCTTTACAACAGATTAGCTTTGGGTTGTTGCAGAAAAGAACCATTTGAATCACTTCTAGTTGCATGGCTGTTTTCAGTGTTTTTGGTTTATATTCTTTTGTGGGATGAATGTTACAGGAAAGGCACAGGGTTGGGAAGGTGCTTCAAAGAAGCCACAGTGAATTGCTGCAAACCATGAGGTAGATACTCAAATAGTGCACTTGGTGGCTGAGGGATTATGTTTTTAAAATAGTGGGTGAGGTGATGATCAAATGGGTTGCTTTGCCTTGTGTGGGGTCAAGCATCTCGAGTGGCATTGGAGCTGACCTCATCCAGGCAAGTGGAGAGTATTTAATTGCCCTCCTGACTTGAGTTTTGTAGATTAATGTAAAAATAGTAATTTTTTTTCTAATCAATTGGACCTTTTCAAGTATTGAGTTGATGTTTTAAAGTTTGGGTTTGAAGGTTTGATGCACAGATTCACAGAACAGAGTGAGGCCATTTGGTCCATTGTGTTTGAGTCTACCTTTTGTGTATTGATCGCGTGATTTTTGCATGTGTTGGCATCTACAATGGAATATGCATTGGTCACCTATATTTTATGATATAGAGCATTGTTTTATTGCATGCCTACAGAGGATTGCATTATAACAATTTTATGGCTACTGTCTAATATTACACCAAAACATGGGAAATTCCTGATCATTAGAGTAACGAGGAATTGTTGGAACAATTCCTAGACTATTCTAAATTCCGTGGACAAGAGTAAAACAATTTTTTTTTAATCCAATGCAATCCCAGATCAAGGTTTCTGAAGAAAACGCTGGAGAAACTTAGCAGGTCTGGGAACACTTGTGGAGAGAGATGTAGAATCATTTCAAGTTCAATACGACTCCTTTCTGGGGACTCCAAGCTTTTCTGCTCACAGATGTTGCTGAATACTTCCAGCAATTTCTGCTCTTATTTCAGAATTCCAGCTTTTGTTGAGATTTCTGCATATGGTTTTCTAAAATATTTACTATGCTGTTTTACAGAGCAGAGAGTGGAAGATGTGCACCTTATTCGAGAACAACATCCCAACAAAATCCCTGTGAGTATTCTTGGAGGAATTTAAAACTAAAATGCTTATGAATTATGAAGTGATGTGTGGTGAAAAGGCAATTGAGCAATTTTTTATACAGCACGTTTATTAATTCTGATACAGAACACGTCTTTGGTTGGTTTAGTCTAGCATGTTCTTTATGTAGGTGTTACTGTCTACAAAAATGGACATCCCAAAAAGTAGACACTTATTTGCAGTCTTGAATAACTGTCAATTAAAACCACTGCCAGTCTGAACTTAAAAGGAGTGAAGAATTTCCAAAGCACAAGTCAGTTTACAACAAAAAGCATCATTCCTGCAGATAATTGAGGTGGCAGCAATGGGGAAGGGAAAGCTTTACCAGAGATTTCTTTACCCTGCATGCACAGTAAAAAAAAGAAACACCTCTATTTTCGGGTTAAAATAAAGCTTTCGCAACACCATTGATAGATCAGAAGGTTTCTTTGTTGCTATGCATGCTGGGTAACAAATCTCCATTGCATGTGTCAAGTGTGGACAATTATAAATGGGGCTCACATTGGAGGGTAGAATGGAATGGTGTGTTGGCTGAAGGGAAGAAATGAAGACTATACTTCCTTCTTCTCCCCACTGCTCTCCCCTCATCCCGCTCTTGTGTGGCCTCCTGGTGTTCCCAACAGTTGTCAGCACAAATCTGCACATAAAGCCTCTTGACTATAAAGTAAAACCTCTGTGAAATTATGAATTGTGAATTTGCCTATTTGTGTCAAAAAAAAAGGAACAACAAAAATGAAAATCCATGGGCAAAAGTCATGTATCCATGATATTTTTAGCGAACTCCACTCTCGTGAATTTTATCATTCGCAGGGGCTCTCGGGAACGGGACTCTTGCGGACATGGAGGGTTGACTGTTAGTTTTCACTTTGACAATACCCAGCTTTAGCTTGCCATCCCCTTTCAATTCCTCCACTATTGTTAAGTTGTCAGATTGCTTATTCTTCATCTGAAACGTCCCCTAGTTAAATATGAAAAAGACCAAGGCCATAGTTTTCAGTACTCATTACAAGCTCAGTTCCATAATTACCAATTCCATCCCTAATCCTAGCAACAGTGAAATTAAACCAACCTGTTCAGGACCTTGGTATGTTTGATTATTAGTTGAGCTTTTGACCTCGTGTTTGTGCAATTTCTCATTCCACCTGTCTAATGTTCTAAATTTATTGTATCTGTCTCACCTCATCTATTGCTGAAACCCTCATTTATCCCTTTGTTATGTATAGACTTGACAATTTCAATGCAAACCTGGCTGGTCTCCCATTTTCTACCCTTTTGAGGCCATGCAAAATTCTGCTACCATTGTCTGAAGGCCTGTTTTCACCCATGCTCAGTAGTCTGTGTTGGCTCCTAGTTGAGCAATTTCTTGATTTTGAAATTCTTAGTTTTGTTCTTAAGTTCCTCCCTATCTCTGTAATTTCCTCAAACCTTGCAACACTCTTGAGTTGTCTCTGCTTCTCTAATTCTGGTCTGTTATGCATTCCCAATTATAATTTCTGCACTTTGATGTTCCTGTCTGTAAATCACTCATCCAAGCTCTGGAATTTCCCTTCCTTCATCTCTCTGCATCTCTTTCAATATCTCCTTCAAGACACTTATTAAAACCTCCCTCTTCAACCGTGCTTTTGGTTTGTTGGTCTAAGATTACTTGTGTCAGTTGGTGTCATTCTTTGTTTTAAGATGCACATGTGAAGCATTTTGGGATATTTCATTACATTAAAAATACTCTAGGAATATAAATTGCTGTGGGAACCTAATCTTAATAACTTAATTGTGTAAATGTTATTAAATTTATAGATTGAATGATCCCATGATGATCAGACTCCTGCACGCCTCCAATCGTAGTTGACAACTCGGTTTGTCAGTACGTTGTGTACTAATGAGCCAATAACAGTACTTCAGCACTTAAAGCATTAGTAGCTGCATTAGATGGAGGAAAACAGACAGCAAGCTATAGGGCATTAATTCCCCCTGTGATATGTTAGACAAACTTGTCCTATAGCAACTGCGTTTTCTTGTGCAGGCTGCCATCAGAGCAAATCCCAAAATAAGGATAGCTGTTACTGGAGAATGACTGTGGGGTGGTAATAAACTAAGAAGCCTAACAAACAGAAAACAAACTAAAATCACATCATATGCTGTTGGCACGGTTCCAGAATGAAACACTGTGCCAATTAAGGATGAGTTACAGCCAATCCCTATATATTTGGCTCACTCGTTTTACAGCCCATATGAAAGTAAGGTCAAAAACAAGTAAAGAACATGCTTGAAGTCCCTTGGCGGTTCTTAATTTACATTGTAGGTTTAATTTTTCCTACTTAAGATTCTTGTTGATTTTTCTTCATAGATTCACTGAAACCATACTTGAATAAGCACTGTTAAAACAAAGGTATTGGTGCTAGCTTGGTTTATTTTGACCTCTTAAGGACAAATCGTTGATTGGATAACTGATAATGCCTTTTGATTGTGTTGCATTGAATGAAATATGACTCATGACTGGTAACACCTTGTCCCTTCTTGAAGGCTTCCAGTCTATTTTTTTCCATCACCTCCACCAACTCAAACTGTGAGATAGTCATGTGGCTCTTATCAATAAATTACAAAATTAGGTCTTCATTCTACTTCTAATGTATTCATATCCCTTGAGAAGTCAACCTCTTATATAAAAATGGCCCTCCGTATGAATTCTACCCATATTCATGATGGCCACTTCAAAATTGCTGTGCCAGTGCCCCTCTGATTCCATGGTCTTGATTGTTTATTGTATCTCAAACACCCTCTGTCCCATGTACCTCTGTTTTTGCAATGCAAATACAAAAATAAGTTCCCACTGCCTACGTTTTGGCCTTCCATTTGCCACACCACTTCAGTAGATGTTAGTTTGTTGAACTAAACACTCATTTTAGGTACCCATGTCCTGGAGTAGAACTTTGAAGTTCATGGGATGCAAACCTGAGTAAAGTTGGAATGCAACAGACTTAACCATCATCATTTGGTCCAGTTGGATTACATCAAGTTTTTTTTTAGGCTACATTCTATAAAACCCCTCAATTCTCCAGGACATTCTCATTAGTAAGCATAACCTTCAGCTTCTTTACTCTATCATCATTTCTTTTAAGCAACTACCTTGGCTCTAAGAAGTATAGGCACCAATATTCCTAATTTCTGTTTGCCGTCGACATCCTATTTGATATACAGCGCAGGCTCTCTGTCATAGTTGTTCGACTACATACACGGAGATGTTAAAGGAAATACTGGTTGTGTACATCATGCTTATTTCCTGTGCAAGGCATTGCATATGGCTGTGCAGCTAAACCACACAGCAAAAAGGAAACTTTGGTTGCCGGTGTTAGCTGGGAAAATTGTAGTCATTTCATGCACTTGGATGCATGACCTATTTTTATTTTGGTGGAGAGATTAATTTGACAGGAAAACTGACCTGCTATTCTTCAAATAGCGTGCCTGAGAAAGCAGACCGGGCATTATTTCTGATCCGATCGTTAGTATGTCAGATAACATAAAGTTACACTTTGTGTTAGCCTAAATTACATGCTCTGGGTTTTAAATGTAAGCTCAAGGACGTGCAGCTCTTCTTTTAACTTTTGTAGCCTTCTGAACTTAGTATTGTGCTCAATGATTTTAGATCACAATTTCTGTTTCTGTTTTATTTTCTTCCCTTGCTCTCTTTGCTTTCATATGTGCTGCTGTTCCTGACTGATTGTATTACAACTCAACACAACTTCTATTCATTTTTGACCTTATAGTGTACCATCTGGCCTTGCATCATTGAATGCTTTTGTCATTTAACTTCTACTGTCTTCCACCCCTTGCTTTTCATGTGGTTAAAACCTGTGCCATTCATTATTATGAAAATTCATGACCTGAATCATTAAATTGTTTCTGTTTCCACAGGTACTACCAGGTCTATTGAATACTGCCAGCTTATTTTGTAGTTAATGTCTGAAGTGGGGCTTGCCTTCGTGATATTCTGGCTTGGAGGGAAAAGTGTTATAACTGAGATAAGGCAGCTATTAAATTGTATTGCACTTTGTTTTACATTTTGCAGGTCATAATTGAAAGGTACAAGGGAGAAAAGCAATTGCCTGTGTTGGACAAGACCAAATTTCTTGTTCCTGACCATGTAAACATGAGTGAACTGATCAAAATCATAAGGTAAGCTTTGAGTTTTAAGTCATATTCGAGAAATGAATTGTTGCCTTGTCAGTCAAAAGTATTGCAATCTAGCAGATATTTAAATCGATTGTTCAGCAGTGTTTTTGGTCAATGAAATGTCTTTGTACTGAAACACATTACCCCTGCTCGAGTCACTAAAACAAACATTGCTGAGAAATGAGTATTGTTAATGAGGACCTCTTTGCTTAATATAATCACACACAGGTGCATTTAATTCTGGAAAGATTGGGTACAATTTAGAAAAAGTTGATGTGGGGAAAATCCAAATATATAAAAAGATCAGACTAAATTTTTCTTAGCTGCTGACCAAATAGTTCTTCTCAGTTCCCTACTGCTTGTCTGCTCAGAACCACCCTGTTTGTTAACACTGTCTTTAAAATAGTAAAATGACCCAGAGTGCTTCACAGAAGCATCATTTAACAAAATTTGAACCACATAATAGAATATTAGGATAACTTATGCAGAGAATAGAAAGAAGAAATTTGGGCATGGAGTCCCAGAGTTTGGGAACTTGGCAATGTGGTGCACTTTTAAACTGGGTACATTCGATGCCAGAATTAAAACAGCACAGAAAACTCCAGGTGGTCAGTTTGGAACCTTAGAAATTGTAGTTATCACCTCATCCACCAACTAGAGTCTTCAGACCTGAAACAAAAGCTGCTTACATTTGTCTGCTTAAAAAATGGCTTCCAACCTGTTAGAATTCAATAACTTAATACCTGAGTTTTGGGTTTTGAAATGTGAACACAGTGGGAAAAGTTAGACTGTACAACTTTCCCAGTTATTGAACCTAAATATTACACTCACCTTGTGATGGGATATACTACTAACAGGCGTATTTAAAAACGTGTTATTTTAACTAGAAGTACCAAAACATATCAACAATACATGCAACCACACAAAATAGTTCTTAAAATAAAATAAATTAATTCTAAATTAATAAATCAGCTGAAGATTATTTACAATTTATCGAAGATTGGCTTTGGAAAGTAGAAATGTAAAATTGAAACTTCAATTTGTTTTCTTGTCAAATAATTTCCACTAATACAACATTTTAATGGGATGATTGATATTCCATTGCATGCAATATGTGGGTACTAAATTATCCTTTCTACTCCCTTTCCTAGTAACACAGTAGCAATACAGAAATGGAGCCTGAACATTAACTTTACATTTTTCCTTTCGTGCCCACTGATTATCACTGTGTGGGAATTAACTTAAATGCTGTGTTGGCAGGATATGGCATGGCTGCTGTTGCAGCAGGACAGGATCCTACCCACAAATAAAAGCAAAGTACTGTGGATACTGGAGATCTGAAATAAAAATAAAATGCTTGAGAAACTCAGCAGGTCTGGCAGTATCTCTGAAAACAGAAAGGGTTAATGTTTAGAGTCTGTTGAGAGTCTTTGGCAAAGAGCAATCATATTGGAGTTGAAGCATTTACTCAATTTCTGTCTCCACAGAATCCTACTCTCTCCTGTCTGAGTGCTTTCTAGCAGGAAGGGAACTGTGGTTAATTTTAAATTTTCTGCTATAGCTGGGGAGCTGAATTCAATTGCAGCAGTCCAATTTATTGAAATCTACTTACTTCATACAAACCTTCTGACTTGAATGGCTTAGTACAATCCTAAACAGGGCCTTCTCCACTGCTGTATAACTTGAAGTTACTGCTGGAATTTGCTGCAAGGAGACTGTCTTGATAAAGTAATTCATGGTTTTATAAAATTTAGGTAAATTATAAATGTGGTGATGGGCAAGTGCTGATATCGCATTGTTTTATATTTCAAGCAGCAGAAATTAACAAATGAATGAATTAATGTTTTTAAGAGTCTGACATCTCCTTTCTGACATGTGCTTTATAGGAGGCGCCTGCAGTTAAATTCAAACCAAGCATTTTTCCTGTTGGTGAATGGGCACAGCATGGTTAGTGTTTCTACACCCATATCTGAGGTTTATGAACGTGAGAAGGATGATGATGGTTTTCTCTACATGGTCTATGCATCCCAGGAGACCTTTGGAGTGGACACAGCAGTGTAACAATAATGTTGGTTTGGAATAGCTGCCTCCAAGTCCCTGTAGTGACCTTGTCATAATGCATTGCAAACCAAAAAGGTGGCTTACCCAGACAAACCAGGAATCAGAAAGATGATGCATAAAATTATTTGGATATAAAAGTTGATAGTGTAACTGCAGTCTTTTGCTTGTTAGGTTCTCAAAATTGAGTACTATGTTCTTGTAAATGCTATCTGCAGCAACTTTAAGCCAAATCCTAATCGTGTTCAGAGATCATCGGGTATCTTGTATTGGCTACGGACTCGAAGTAAATTTAAATAACTTCTGCTAAAAAGCTACATTATCTGAGCTGACAATTTTGCTTTGAGTGAGATTATCAGGAATTATATTTAAATTTAATTATTTAAACCCAACTTAATTCCACTTTTAAAGTGCCATTTAAGATACTAAATGGCTGATTTTCATAAAATTGCTGCATGTCTAACGTTGATCAGTCACTACTGTTCTTTGGTGTGACATTTAAATGGGTGTGCAAATACTGCAAGAAGTAATATGCGTCCAGCAACAAGTTGAAACAGGATGGTCATTCTTTGTGAATGAGCTACTAAGTGGTTTAATTAATAACTAATACTTATAACAGGTTCTAAAATGAGGAAAGCCGATCATTTCACTTTGCAAAGTCGTCTGTTTAAATTTCATATTTTGTTCAAAAAATTGCTCAATATAAACTTGTTTCAACATGTTTTTTTAATTCATTGTCATTAATCCAGGCCAGTTTAAAAATGTTCTTCGTTCTCTTGTGAATAGCTATTTGTTCACCCTTACATTAATTTCTAATGAGCTGTTTCACAAATGTATCTTATCTTTAGCTATCCTAGCAGTTGCTTGGATTTACACATTGAGAAATTGCAGAAATGAAAATAAATATATGTTCAAATTATATCTAGTATATTTTTCTTGTGAATCTAATGGCAATTATTGGAACAAAATGTTTTTAAAAATTGTTACAAAATGCGTCATATGCTCTAGTTTGCAGACACAAATCCTAAAATACTCTGCCATTTGTGCATGACTTTCATATCTTTGTTAGAATCTGCTGTTCACCTGAAATGAAGTTTAGTCCTGAATTTTATTTTGGTGTGTACTTGTTCTCGAGCTACTGCTGACTTGATATTGCAGATAAGTTGGTTAACTCTCCTATACCAATGTCTCCACTGGATGAGTTTTGAAGCAGCCCGTTTGTAGCCAGAATACAAAGCATAACTGTAAATTCAAATACCAGTAATAATCTCCTTTAATTTTTTATGTCTTGTCTATATATCTAAAGGTTTTCTTCTGTTTTGTTTGTTTAATGTTAAGTATTTTTCACTTACCTTTGTACTATGAAATATATTTAAACAAAACTTATTCTGAAGTTTTTGGAAGACCAATGGGGCAGGAAATTCAAAGCTTATAATATGACTTGTTATGCACACTTTCTTTTGTTTATGTATTATTAGTGGAGACAGTCCCTTCATTAATGTTTTGCTTTTACTGCATACATTTAATTTCAGAAAGGTGAATCATTAGAGATAATGCATTATAGCATCCTCAGAATACCACACTGTAAACAGTATAGGCACTGAGCCAGTAAAGGGGTTAATAACATTAAAGGGTAGTGGTAATGTTATTACCCGGAACTGTTGTATTTTTTAAATTATGAAATTAGCTGCTGGCACTGTCAACATTTGGGCATCAGATATATTCTGGAATTGACTTAATACTGCATACATTTGGCCAACTCTGAAAGATTTAATGAACATACAGAATGTTATGTTTGAACATTTGCAACTGCAACTAATCCACATTCCAAAATCTGTTCTAAAACAGGCCAAATATGGATGAGCATTATTCATGGCCTCTGAATCAGTGATGTTGCTAGGAAATTGGTTTTATTTTTGTGGTCACCAATATTTCACTAGCAACGCCACTAAATGTTTTACTACAATTGTAACATTAAGTAATTGAAACCAGAATGCACCAAGTCCAAAAGTGTTCAGCGGTGCCTTTTAAGTTTTTAATTGTCATTTTAATTTTTTTTACTTTTGCATTAATTCTGGAAATACTACAGTGTCATTCAAGATCTTCTCTAATGTATATTCTCGAGTACATAAAACAGATTTATGTATTTTGTAATTTAGAACAACTTTTTTTTAAATTGTATTACTTTGGATCTGCTATTGATGAACCTAAACTGACGACTTGTAAATATACTGTATATGATACTGTTTTGAGATGTGTGCCTGTATGGAAAGATGCATTTGCCCTTTTCAAAATAAATTAGAAAGCAATGGAATTCGGTTTCATTTCTCAGTAGTTCACACGTATAAGTTCTGTAATCCAGTTTGTCTGTAATTCAGTTCTGATCCTCAAGGGAAGCAGTGGCAAACATTCAAGGAAGTAATTCATAACATTCAACAGATTGTAAAAAGGATACACCATCTGTAGCTAAGGAAGTTAAGCTGAAGTAAACAGTTCACATAGAGAGAAGTGAAGAAGTTGAGTATCAATTTTTTTTTTAAATGTACAATGCAGTGAAGATTGGTAGTAGGCAAGAATACTAAGGGAACACTGAAACCAGCATAGAATGATTGAAAACTAAGAGGGAGAAATTTTAGCCTGCAAGAAAACTAGCAAATACCAAAGTTAAAATCTTCTACAAGTATATGTAAAGTGAGATTAATGGAAGTGAATGTTGCTCCATTAGAGTAGAGGAGTGGGACTTTGAATAATAATAATAATAATCACTAGAGGAACACATTAGAGAATTAATGGGGCTGAAAATTGGTAAGTCTCCTGGACCTGATGGCCAGTATCCTGGGGTCTTAAAAGAAGTGGTTAACTATAGGATGGTAAATTTACTGCTTGTTGTCTTTGAACATTTCCTACATTCTGGAAGGGTCTCAGTGGATTAGAAAGCCATGAGTATAACGCACCTATTCAGGCCAGGACTGGTATAGAAAGTGGGGAAACTATAAGCTGGTTAGCCTAACATGTATCATTGGAAAAATAATGGCATCCATTTTTAAAGAGATATTAGTAGGATCTTTAGAAAATCATTATATCTGGTTCCATGCACGTGACACATTAAAAATAGTATCTTTCTCGGTACGAATTTCCTGAATATATCCTTCATGGTTTGTCAACTTTCTAATGTCGGTAAAACCTTCCCAAATTTTGGATTGTACCCCTATCCATTGGTCGAATCAAGCTTGTCACATTGGGAGTGAGAAAGCACACACAGATATTGCCATTGAAAAAAAAGCTCTTTTCTGCAGTAGGATGTGTGACAGTTATCCAATAGGAGCACGTTTGCTATCTTCAGACATTCTTTTCTTTCACAAACGCTCTAACGCATTTGTCACAAAATTATGAAACCATCAAGTAAAAATTTCTGCATCCATTGAAGTATTAGTTTGGAATTTGTAATCAACAGATGAATTATGCCTTTGAAATATCTTGGTTTTGCATCTTTTCTGGTAATAGTTAATCTCACCTTATGTGTTCCCACGGCAGTTGCGTACAAAAGCATGTTTTTACAATCTTTATTTTGCCTGAGACCATAAGCAGCCTTTTCATCAGCACCAGCTAAGGTTGTAATTGGAAGGTATTGCCACATTAACCCTGTCTCATCAACATTACCTGTCAAGCAAATCTATAATGTTCAATTCTTGTTTAAAAATTTGACTAATCTTCAGCTGGCCTTGTATTTGCAGATTTCTATTCATCTGATAACATAGATCTTTCGGATTCCATGCCATATCTTAGATGGTGGTCCATCCTTGACAAAAGGCACACACCTCCATGATTTTCGTCTCATAAATATTACTTTGCCTTTTCCATTAGCATTGGTCCAGAGGTAGCTGCACATTCTTTAACATAAATGATTTGTACAATGCACAACTCAAAACTTGGGAATATGCCATATATGTGACCAATCTAAATATTTATCATTTTCAGATTTCACGGAGAACCCGTTAAGCTTTCTAGTTTAATGTCATAGATTGTTGATGAACCAACATTGAACTCCTATGTAAACATATTGTGATTTTCACCCATTTCATGACTTTCACATAGTTAAATTTTCTGTTTCAAAATCAAAACAGCACGTTTTTGCTTTAGTGCCTGCGTGGGAGTCGTCTTAGGTAAATAGTGGATTGGCAAAAGATTGCAGCTATTACGCGATCACAATTCAATGAGCAGCATCAGTATGAGGAAGAATGATGGGTAGTGCTGCTAGTGGTGGGTGAACATATGCACCTTGGAACAAATAGACTTTTTTTTGAAGAAACTTCATAAAAATGGTAAGTTTTCTTTGAAATTTTTGCCAGTTGCAAGAGAACTCTGGATGCTTGGGTAATGAATATTGTGAAGTGTACTATATGGGAGAATTGACATGGTTTTGTGAAAAAGATTGCTTTTAGTAGAGTTCTTTCAGCATTTAACAATCAGGACAGGTAAAGGTTAAACAATGGATATGCATTTGGATTTCAAAATAGCGAGATGAAGTGTAGGAGCATATCCCCTGACAGGGGACAAAGACCGGATTCAGGCAAGTGAAAGACTTTTATTCAAGCAAAAACTGGTTGATGCAGGGAGAGGGCCAAAGGATCTTCCCAAATCTGGCCTCAACATGTGAAAGCAATTTTTCCCTTAATCTTTGGCTCAGATCGGAAGAGAGATCAATGACCCCCTCTGATCTTTACATGAAATCTGGCATTTTTATACATTTTGTTACAATGATCAAATACAGTGTGGACACTGCCTTTCCCCCTTAACCCCCACACTCAATTCCATGAAACACCTAATAAATGATGGGCATTCCAATGGACAGTCCCAGGTTACTATGATTTTGTGGTGTTTACAGGCATTGTAGTCCCTAGGCCTTGGGATCTTTCCATGCATCCTGTTCATTTGCATTCTGAAGTTACTGGCTATACTCAGGCTTGCTTATCTCTACAGGACAGCTTGAATTGTATTTCATGTGCTTATCTTTATCAAATTCAGTTATTCCGTTTATATTTCTCACTGTCCCAATTATATGTGTAAAAGTACAAAAGACCGTTTTAATTAATTGCTATAAGGTTAATTTCTGTCATAAAATTAGTTATAAAGTGTAAAATCATACAGCTACTTCTATTGTTAGCACTTCGTAATTAATGGGCTGTGAATAATCTGTTTTCAGGGTGTAAGAGAAGGCTTTTTGTAAGACTAATTAACTTTCGTATCTAGGCTTGTTTTTTTTTTAATGCTCGTATTATACTTTGGTTGTATGTGTATCTATTGTTTATGTTGAAAACTGCTTCTATGATTATCTGAAGAATCTTTAACTAAAACATATTTCTTAATATTGCGAGTAACTTCAAAGAAACAACTGTTTACTCCAAAATAACTTTGGCTGTTGTCTTTGCAGCTGTTTTGGGAGTTAATCTGGCTGGTTCATGGGGTGAGATTCTCACCTGGTGTTATTAATTTAATGAAGCTGGAATCCATCACTTGTCTATCTTTGGGCATCCTGTTATCAGAACTATCTCGGATGGTTGCTTGCAGAGTCCCTTTACTGAACTTGGAGTAGTCCTGTTCAAAGGTACCATTATGTTTCGCTATGTGAGCAGGCTGTTTAGTTTTTGTCTGCCATTTTGTAAGCAAGGTCAAAAATCACATGACATCAGGTTATAATCCAACAGGTTTATTTGAAAACGCAAACTTTCAGGGGTCAGCTCCTTCCTCAAAAATAGTGTGAGAGAGAGGGTATAAGACATAGAATTTATAAGCAGAAATGTAATAATCCTAAAACTGGCAGCCTCTTGTTGAATCTTTAATCAGTTAGAAAGGAGACTACTGACTAGAATGCAAAATCCAGATTCCTTTCAAGCCATTGTAATGAGATAATTGAAGGTTTTATCAAAGTATACAAGTCAGACATTGCGTTTTAGGTGTGAGGTCTTGCTTAGAATCTGTCTATGTTTTAAACTGGGGTTAAGTTTTTTTTTGAGCAAAACCATGTATCTGCAACTACACAAACATCTTTAGTGGATAATTCACGTGTTCAAATAAACCTGTAGGACTATAACCTGTGAATTTTGACCTTGTCTGCGCCAGCCCAACACTGGCATCTCCACATTTTGT
>NW_025968423.1:0-25000 GCF_021869965.1 Rhincodon typus | reverse complement strand
GAGTGCCCACCTGTTTGGACACACTGTGGTCTATAGAATACAGAGTTAATAATACCTTTGCTCTAGGGATAGCTATTGATATGAGCAAAAGAAGCATTGTCATATCGATGTCAGATCATGTGATGGAGGATCCTGAGTTTGAGGGGTTTCAGACGATGTTGTGTCTTACACTTGCTTATGTATACTTACATTTACTAAAACCTGATATTCTCACTTACAGGACCATGAACATACTGCATGGTGGCAAAGGTGACAGACCCATAGAATAGTAATGGCAGCCACAAGTAGAGTAACAGATGCCGACTGTCAAATGGCCTGAAGCAAGTTCACAGTCAAGATGAAGATCTCACACACACTGTAGAAAGCCAAGGTGCTTCTCTTTCAGATCAGAGGTCTGCATTAAGAGAAAAAGGGCAACTATTTTTAAGGCAAAACCCCACAATAACATTTTCTGTAGGAGAAGTTACAGAGTATAATATTCAATGTTCCAGTATGGACAGTCCTGCTTATACCAGCCACACATATTTTAAACAGAGTCTGCAGCCATTGTTCTGGTGGACAACATTAAATAACGGATAGAGATTATGCTACAATGTTCATCCCTCCAAATGCAAAGCCTAGGAGGAACCAGCTACATGGTCAAAGGACTTTGTGTCAACTTCAGACATATTGAATAAAGTGGTGTAATGAGAGATATGTCCAATGGTGCCTGCAGACAAGATCCTAGCGAAACTTGCAATCAACACAAGCTTCACTAAACTGGATGCGGCCAATGGCTTCTGGCAACTACCCTTGGACAAAGATTTTAAGCAGTTGACCATGTTCATAACACTCTATGGATATTATTGCTTTAACTGCTTGCCAGTTGGCATCATGTCCACACACAAGGTTTTCCACACAGTCAATGTCCACCAGATTGAAGGTATGGAAGGTGTTGTGTGCTATATGGATGGCATTCTCCTTCATGGGTCCACTAAGGCCTGGCATAACAATAGGGTAAGGAGAGTCATGCAAAAGTTACAGAATGCTAGCTTGACACTCAGGGAAGAGTGTGAAATCTCAAGATGCTGAAAGAACTTTGTCCCATGCTGAGGTCTTTTTGGACTTAACTACACACTACTTATCGCCATGTCAAAATTGTTTTAGGAATTTCATGAGGCCTAGTTATGTGATGAAACAAATAGTACAGATCTGCATATTCTGCTTTGAGGGCTGACCCATGTCAGTAATTCTATCTTGCAAAAATATTTTGAACAATGCCATCACATCAGTATTACTTATGACATTTTGTCTGCAACAAATGGCTGGTGGTATCATGAACCCAGTTGCTAAGCATCTTGTAGAAGACCTGTCAGGGAAGCCTGGCAATTTCCAAGTGCCAGGCTAAGATTTTGTGATCTATTTGGTGGCTACGTTTATCTTTATTCTCCATAACATGGTCTGTAATTGCATCACCCAAGCTATTCACAAACAGGAACAGAAACAAACTCCTCTGTCGTCCACCTTTCCAGTTAGACCATGGAAATACCCTAGTATTTGTTTTTCTCATCTTGGCCAACACTTTTTCACAATGGATCATTGTTCAGAAGCTCAACTGACCCATCTATCACATTTTTCTTCAGTTGTCAGAAGTAAGGCATCTATCAGCAACATTTTGTTGCCTGACTTTGTATCAGTGCAATCAGAACTTGGGAGCCTCAAGAGTAAGGTGTGTAGCCTTGTTTTAGTTTCTTTTCCAGTCCTTTCATCCTGTTACTCTGGCTCTGGTGTCTCATCTACCAGCTCCTTTGTTCTACGCATCAATCCAGAAGCTTGGTGCACCTTCTTTTGTTTCTATTTCAATCCTGCTTTCTTTCTCTGTTGATTTAACTGAAGGCTAGCCATCTGTGTAATTGCCCTGTCAGTATTGACAGCCTGCCATATTATCAACTCATTCCAATTATTGCTTTCTGTGTTTGAGAGTGTGTGGAACCCCAAATTAGTTGACCTGTGAGCTGCTCATCTATGTCCTTAGAGTTACATTTACTGGCTGCAGTTTGCAGTTGTGCTATGAAATTATCTATAGTTTCACCGACACCCATTCTGAGGCCTTGAAACTCAAACCGGTATATATGGTGAATTAGTTTGCCTGGACATGTTGCTGAATCTTTTAAGAAAATGTGTCTAGGCTTTTGTGTTGTCTTCAGTTAGTTGTCAGCTTTAAATAAATTTAATCCGTATCTCCAACCCATAAAAAGATATAGCTGGCTCTCTCTCTTACTAAAGTCTTTTAGGTAACTACTGAAAGCCAATTTGCATTTTTGCTTAAATTTCTCAAATGCCTTTAGAAGATCATGATTCCACCAAATCTAATGTGGGCTATAGCTGTGTATTCAGAGAATTACAGAATTGAAATAGTGCAGAAGGAGGCCATTTGGCCCATTGCCTTTGCACCATTCCTTACTGTGAGTCATTGAGTTATGCAGCATGGAACAGACCTTTGGCCCACCTTGTCCATGCCAACCTGGTTTCCTTAACTGAACTAGTCCTAATTGCCTACATTTGGCTGATATCCCTCTAAACCTGTTCACTTGGTCTTCATTTTGATATGCACTTGGATCAGCGTTTTTTTTTAAAATCAGCCGTAAATTCAATTTAAGATGCATTTAGTTTGCTCTCAGTTATGCACTACCACCATGATATGTAGATATCACTTCAAGATTCAAATAATAAACACTCTATCTTGTTTATTATAGATTGATTGCACAGGACCAGCATTCTGCTCCGACTGCACCAGATGAGATTCTATTGATTCTGCCACTGTGTGGCCTGGAGTTTTCAAAGGTCACTTAGATCTTTCTGCAGTTCAGACAGGAGATTGCACTAAGACACTGTGAATCCCCAACACAGGAGCTGAGGGAATTGTCTGATGGGCAATTTTCCAAAGACTGGAACCCTCAAAGTATCTATTGGAATTGAAGAATTCAGAGGATTCACAGCAGCTAAGTAAATAGTTACTCCAGAAAACTTATACCTTTAAAACAAAAAATCTAGTTTAACTTCTAAGCAACTATTCGACTGACCACCTCCCGACTCACCACACATAACACCAACTATATGTCCCCCAAATCCCTTATACACCACAGACCCTAAGCCGATGATCTGTCACTCCTGGGAGCCACACCTCACCCTGCCACCGAACCACTAGTCCCCACACTCCCAAGTCAAAACTCTTGATGATGCCCTCTTTCCCCATGGAGCTAACGACTCCCTCTCCATCTCCACCCAAGACATGATCACCCCTCTAAACTCCCAGGACCTGAGAAGCATTTTCCCTACCCCACTGTGCCGACAACCACCTTCACAGCCCTGGGTTCTGAACTCCCCTCTCCCCATCCCTTTGGGACCTGATCCAATAACCTCTCCTCTGGCATTGGATCATACCTCGCACCCCCCCACTCCCCGGCCCGCCCCCCCACCCACTCCACCTGGCACCTGACACTCCATTTCCCACCAGCGTCAGACCTGACAACACCCAGCCTCATCCTGCCCAGACCTCAACACCCCTCCAGTCTGCGTTTTGTGTGTACTTATTCTTTCCCAAAAGCTGTTGAAATGCCTGTCTGCAATAGTTGGAGATTTAAATTCCAGAGTATGGCAACTGACTGGGTGGGGGGTCCCTTCCCTGACAATTCTGCACTACATGGGGCCTAACAGATTTAAAGTTTGATTGGAATCCCTTGTTGGAAATGTAAAGTTCGTTCTCAATGTAAAAAAAAAGGAGCAGAGTGGCAATCCCTATTTAATTACCATGTTTTGGAAAATCTGGCCCCAAAAGCTTATCCAGGTGCACGTGTGAAGGTGTTCCTTACTGAAACATTCCATTCATGCAGAACTTTAGTTTGTGGTAGCAAGACATATTTATACATACAGATTCACATACATTATAAATATGCGCACACACACAACAACAATGGCCTAGTGGTATTATTGCTAGACTATGAATTCTGAGACCCAGGTATGTTCTGAAGACCTAAATCAGGTTCAAATCCTGCCATTGCAAATGGTGGAATTTCAATTCAATAAATATCTGGAATTAAGAGTCTAATGATGACCATGAAACCATTGTCAATTGTCTGAAAAACCCATCTGGATCATTAATGTCCTTTTGGGAAGGAAATCTGCTGTCCTAATCAGGTCTGGCCTACATATGACTCCAGACCCACAGCAATGTGGTTGACTCTTAAATGCCTTCTGGGCAATTAGGGATGTGCAATAAATGCTGGCCTTGCCAGTGACACCCTCATCCTGTGAGTGAATGTAAATAAAAAGGATAAGTAGAGAAATCTTATTCTCGAAAAGAGCCGGTAGATTGGTGATGAGATAGTACTTTGTGAAGGAAAAGGGATCAAAGGTAATTTTCTTAGTGGGGTAGAAACATGACAATAACTGATCTGAAATTTCAAAGACAGTTTCAGAAGAAAAGGAATGATTTACAATTGCACCGATGGTAAATTAACAGTCGCTAACAAACCAACAAGTGGAAAGGAAACAATCTCTCATCTCCAAAATGTATCGCTCCGGAAAACACAGAAATCCTATTAAATTACATCCATAAGTGAGTTCCTCCTTAAGTTTTCCTACGGGCCATATCAGTTGCTGATGCCAATCTTGCATTGCATTACTGAATGGATTTTCATCAGCTGGGATTGTTGTCTTAAGGGTCCAAGATATCTCCTGATAATATCTTAATTTAAATACATTCATTGCCTGCTGCTTTCTGTATAAAGTCTTCATGAAAGATATTGTAGAAGGGGTTCAAGCCAGTAGAGAGTGAGTGGATTTGATTTTAACTGTTCACTTCCCTATTTCCAAAAGGCAGGGACGGTTGAAATGTCTAACTATGCATGGGGTAAGCCTGGTGGGAACATAATTTACATTTAGTAATTTTTCTTTTTAATTCTTTCTTGTATCAAGGTCACTTGCTTCAACAAATGCTATTAACTAGTTGCCCATGACATTCAAATGAAACATGCTGTAAGCTGATTTACACACAAGCTTATGATGATGTCAATCTAGACAATTATGGTTAAATCCTGAACTCTACATGATGCTCCACCCAGTGGTCAGACTCAATATTGAGAAATCAGCATTCTGCACTGCAGGCTATCACTCTCAGCCTCAAGGGTCACCTGCAAGGAGAGCATGTAAGGAACAGTTCAGATGTAGGAACTCAAAAACCCATCAACGAAAATTTACTTTGTTTTTTTTCCCTGAGAGTCTGAGATTTTTGTCCCTTTATTTAAAAAGTATCCCCACAGGAGATGAAGAGATACATATCAAAAAAAGCTACTAAATAATTGCAGCTTTTAAAACCCACCATAAATATGGACAAATGGACAAATAAAGTTCTGTGAAATTTCCCTCGGTTACTTATTGCAAAGTAACTGAATTCCACAAATGCAATAATGCAACTTACATGACTGAATATTTGTATTTTTGTCAATCTATGTGAATGACTTAGATGAGGAGAGATGGTGACCAAGCATAATGTACACAAGCTTGTTGACACTACAAAGTCAGGAGGAAAAGCAAGTTGTGAGGAGAAAGCAAAGAAGCTGTGAAAGCATACACACACATTGAGACAGCGAGAAGGGAAAGCAGCCAGAATATAATGTGGAGAAGTGTAAAATTGCCCACTTTGGAAAAGAAGATGAGATGCAAATATTGGCATGCAGAGGAATCACAGGAAGCTAATGTGCAGGTTCAGCAAACAATTAAGAAAGTAAATAGTATGTTTGCTTTTATTTCAAGGGGTTTGTAGTATAAGAGTAAAGTCTTGCTGCAATTATACTGCAATGAATCTTCATTGCAATCAAGTTGGTCTAGCTACTATATATTGGGTTAAGCAAGTTCACAACACTGTAACTCTTGTAAAATCAAGCCTAAATTTCTTTGGTATCTGTGCACCTTGCATGATGAATGATCCAAGATAAATAAAGGTTCAAGCTGAATTTCACTAATCACGATCTTGTCAGTGATTTCACAAACCCCTATCGCCTTTATCTTATCAACACCAATCTGTAGACTGTAATTTGTGGTTAACTTGGTCCAGACAATCCATGAACTTCTGTAACTCTTCTGAGTTAGCAAGCAGAATAATGTGGTAGATATCCCTGTTAACATTGGTTAACCAGAGTTTCTTCTTTAAATTATATACATTCTTAACGAAACAAACGTATATTAGCTTCTTAGTCTTTACACATTCAAATTTTGAGGTTCGTGATTTTTTTTCTGGTTCCCCTGTCACATCAATTCCAGCTCGTTCACAGCAACCTCATCTCTCTTTTTCTGGATCATTTCCAGTATGATTCTGAGCTAGATTTGTGCTCATGGAAAGAAGGAAGATGAAAATTATTAACAGTATCAAGGAGTCAAGAAGGTTACAAAGTTGGAACATGGGGTCTGAACAGCATCCTTCCATTTGGCACAGGCTGGTTACTTTCAAGAGAAATGGAGAGAATTAGTGTGGTTGTGCATGGGCTGGATGAAGTATGTTGGGAAAGTGAATTTATGTCACAACACTGGTCGGATACACCATACACAGCTTATTCCACAGGAGATACGCACAGCCCCTTTGGAGAAGTAGAATGGATATGTAACTATGTGTATTCATTTTAATTTGCATTCCATTCCCCTGTCAATGCAGGGGACAATTTTAACTTTGCTCTTTCAGCAGGCAGCTGAGCTGTTAAAAATCAGCTGAGTGACCTAGCAGCTCCCTTTTTGCTGTCTTTGAAATTAATTGCTTTTCTAAGCAGGTCTTAATAGGGTACCGGTCTGAAACCACTCGGGACATTCTTTAACTATACAGGTTGCTTCTTGAATGATGCAATAAAGGACCTTTCTTTCATATCACCTGTCACCTAAAACTTTCCATCACCCATAGTGGTCTTGGGTTTGAATAACAAAGACCTGGCTTGTCCAGTATTTTCATAACCAGAATCATTACAACTTAATAGTCTCATCCAGGACTATAACAATATCGTTTACTCATTTATTGCAGTTTTGTTTTTTATTGAAAGGTGAATCAAATCTCCCAAAGTACTTATTAAGATTCTGTAAAAAAAAACTCTATCATCTTTAAGCTTTATTCTTCTTTGTCTGCTTTTATTTAGAGCAGTGAAAACCTTATTTCACATCTATAGATTAAATAAGAAAATGAGGAAAGACCCATAATTGCAATAGGAATAATGTCTCACGTATAACCCAGGGAAAGAGTGTGAAATTGGTTCATTGATGCCATCAAAATGAATGATCAGTTGATCTGAATGAAGCAATTTTAAATAAAGATCAGAATTTAATGTGATAAACAACAAGGTTAGACTGCATTTCATTACATTGACCATTTGATTCATACTTTGCTGTGTAGTACAGACAGTATTTTTTTTGGTTGCAACTAAGTAAATGGCTATGATTCTGTAAATTCATGAATTGCTGTCTCAAGTTCTCTAAAACCATTAATTTAATTTAAGCAAATAATTTGATTTCTTCCGCACCTTCAACCTTAATCTAACTTCTTCAGAAAGTTGTTTTCTTGTATTAAAAAAGTTGCTGTTTGGTGCATTGAAATTCAAAAGCTGCAACAAGTGTAAAGGTTGGAGTGGTAGGAAGGATGCCAGCTGCCAGTATTTCATCATGATTCACACTGTTTCCAACAGGCTAAATTCCACACATAATTAGCTTGATACATTTGTGCAGCAAAGTTTTGTATAATGGTATATTTTTACATCTCTAACAGGACTCAAATAATTGTTAGAATTTTGGCTTTCAGCGGATTGTAACTTTTCTTTGGCTATCATATGTCCATGAGGTGTCAGTCACTTGGATGCCTTCTCAGAAAAGAAACGCACATCAGACAGTGAAACGTACTATCAATACTGCAGCAAAATGCCATCCTAGATTGTTTATTCTAGTCTGGTTCACTCATTTGTTACAAAAACAGAAATTGTTGGCAAAACTCAGGTCCAGTGCTCAAGAGTTCTGAAGAAAGGCCACCAGACTTGAAACATTAACTCTGCTTTCTCTCCACAGATGCTGCCAAACCTGCTGAGTTTTTCCAGCAATTTCTGTCTCTGATTTGTTTTTTTTTGTTTAGTGTAAGACTTATTAGATGTTCAGATTGGGTAGGATTGGGTTTGAGATGTAGTTGTGCATGGGGTTTTTTGTCTGTACTCCCCCAGTTGTAACCTCAACTGGCTGGAACTCAGCACAATGCTTCCATAAACTCTGTCTATGCTAACGAAGTACATCAATTGCTACTTGTAGCAAGGCCTTTCAAATAGTCCTGCTTCAGGGTTCATCTTGCAATGGTCTTTGGTCAGCAATGCACAACTTATTTGCTTGAATGTGCAGTCCAAACTTAGTATTCTGACAGCACTTTGGCTGATTAGAATCGATTCCCAGCCTTCCAATGCATCTGGGGGCACCAATCTTCTGATCGGCTCACACCACAAGCAGCTTGCAGGGCAGTACGCCCCAGCAAAATGCCCATTGCTCTTCAGGTAAAAATGCTACAGTAATATCTGCCTAAGATGCTGCTAATGATAAAAGGTAGCTCATCACCTTTTTAACTCATTAAATCATGTCTTGGTGGCCATGTAGTCAATGTTTTCAGTTGCTTCTGTTATGTGTTCTAAACAGTTAACTTTGGGATGTTTAACACACAATGTCGCTTTTGATTTGTGAAGTTTCGTTCCAAAGTTTTTACAATGATGTCAGATTGCCAAATTGCCTTGAAATCACATTTAGTCAGAATTATGATTGTTTTCTTCTGCCAATGTAAACCTCTCACAGTCACACACACAGATACTCTAAGTTATAGAAAAATATTAGCATACAGACCCAAAAATATCAGAAAATGGGCAGCTCACAGGACAGACTTATAAAGGAAGTTACTAATGAACAAAAATGATGAAACACAGGCATGCTCCTGGAAAGGCATGCATTCTGATTATAAACCAGGGAATCTAGCCATTCTTGGAACATTCCCCATTGTGGTGCCTCACAGATAATTATTGTATGTTATTTCCTGAGCTGTTACATATCCTGAAAATTTAGAACAAATATTATATTAAGACATGATGTCTTCAATCAATTGACTAATCAACTGATGTTCAGATTTCAAAAATGAATTAACAAATTGTTTTTATTAATATGGACAGAAAGTGAGTTATTGCAGAAGAGATATTCCTGCCGGTCCTGCCCCAACGTTAATTCCACTCCAGGATTTTTTTTTCCCAGCAGAGAATATCAAGTAATTACTGATGTGAGTATATTTATAAATGTAAATGGACAAGATAGATGACTCGCTGAAATTTATTTTTGAAATGATTGTTGTGTAATCTCTGTGTCATACACTATTACACCATGGGGTGGCAATGTTGTTCCACGCACATTCCATCCTCTGCGTCTTTATGTACAAGACATTTATCACGGTTGTAAAGTTCGTACATTAACAAGCTAAAATGTAGATGTGTTTGCTGCAAAGTAGCGATAATTTTTATACGAACACGTTGAAGCTTCTTAAATAGCATTAACCTTAGATCCTTTTGCTTACTTAGAATTCGCCATAGAATGCACAAGGACCTAATCCAAACAACATTCCAGCCTCAATCGCACTGAATCTATTATAGTAGAACAAAGAAATGAATCCCAATTTCTGCATTAAGCATTATAATGTACATTGTCCTGCAAGTGATATTAATATCTCCTTCAAAAATTAATGTAAAATGTTATGATGATCCCAATAAAGACCAGTAACGTTATTTTTTCCAAAAAAATCATTTATTTACTAAGAGAAGGAATTCACAAGATTCCACAGTTTAAAGTAGAAGTTTTACTATATGGAGAGTCAGACCAAACCCTAAATACTTTATTAGTTGATCATCTATACTGTAAAACCCAAAATAAATGTTTGTTAAATATGAATTAGCAGGCAAATTATGGTTAACTATAAACTATAATTATACATTAAACGGCAGATCCAAATAGGAGCCTACAGATCATCAAATTCAGTCACTAAATTCCATCAGAACTCTTTCCCCCAAATGAAGAATTTCAGCTCCTCTTCATCTAACAGCTCCACTGATCCTCAGCCAACAACAGCCTATAACTCACTCAGGGTTCAGGGGCCTGGTCTTTGCCAAAAATGGAACACATCTGCACAACCTGCTCGACTTAGTTTGCATGATGTCGATGCACCAATATTATCTCTAATTATTTAATTAATGCTGGTATGTGTAATCTTTCTGAGTACTTTTGCAGTCCAGGATACACCACCCTTGCTACAACCAGTCCTGCTAGTATACTCCCGGTTGTCATGCTGAGCGTTCACAAGCGCCAAGTCTAGATTTAGCCACAGTGTCATTGAAAGCTATTCCAGCAAATCCTCTCAAATAGGCTTGGCGTTGTTCAAACTATTGTGTGGAACAGGGCTCTTGACAATGGACCAATTATAAACAATGTTGATCAGCTGACCCACTGACTGAATTTAAGCACATCTAACCCATTTGTGGTTGTATGCCATCATGTTACTGTTTTGGCAGAAGCTAAACTGCTAAATTCCCAAAAAAGTTGTAATGTTGTTATGTCTCCAGTCACTTTGTGTATTCTCAAGTAAATGCAACTGAGCTATATTTTTTGTCTTTAGTTTTATGGTGACAGATTCCTTTTTCACTAAGTTCAACACCTTTTATTTATGTTAAGATTTTAAGTGAAGGCAACTTTTGACCATAACTTTATTGTTGTGAGGTGGTTCTCATTTCATTAACACCAAACATGCCGTATAACTCTTGCACCTGCTTTAATCTTTCTTCAGGGTATGAGGCTGCTGTGAGACACATTGAAGAGTTTATCAAGTGAAAAACAAATGCTTTTAAAGTATAGATTAAGTCAAAACGAAATACAAAGAATATTGCCTCTTATCCTGACTCCTGCTTATATACACACAAAAAAACTTCACAGAAAAAGAGGCAATGGCCTAGTGGTATTATTGCTGGACTGGTAATCCAGAGACTAGAAAATCACTCAACAAAAAACTGAAAAGAAAGGCAGATGCTGGAAATCAGAAACAAAAGTGACCCTTTCTTCAGAAGGTTCTGAAGAAGGATCACTGGACCGAAATGTTAACTCTGATTTTTTTCCCCACAGATATTGCCAGGCCTGAGTTTTTTCAGCAATTTCTGTTTTTGACCCAGGTAATCTTCTGGGAAGCCAAGTTCAAATCAGATGGTGGAATTCTAATTCAATAAAAATCTGGGATTAAGCGTAAAATGACGATCACTGCTGATTGCCGGAATACCCCATTTGGTTCACTATGTCTTTTAGGGAAGGAAATGGTCATCCTTACCTGGCCTGGACTAAATGTGACTCCAGGCCCACAGCAATATGGTTGACTTTTAAATTACCCTCTGGGATGGACAATAAATGCTGGCCTAGCCTGTGATACCCTCATCCTGTGAATGAACAAAAAAAAGCACTAAAACATTGTTTAATGGATAAATAACGATCATAATATTGTGAAAGATGTTACACTGATTTTTTTTTAAATTAGTAAAAACCTTTACTTTGAACATTATAAGTTTTAGTCAGAGAAACAAATATCATATGATTTGTAGAAAAAAAATTAGATATGACTATGCTGAAAGATATTCATTAAAATAATATATTAAATGACAACTACTTGCATTTTTACGACACTTTTAATAAGTTAAGTAACCCAAGGCACTTCAAAAAAGCATAAGCAAAGTATTTTGTTATTGCAATGGCTCTCGTGCTTTTGGGGATAAAGAATCATCCTATGTGGGGTGGTCACCCTTTGAAGACCTAACATCTGAGTTCTGGTTAAAATAAAAAATTGGGTTTTGCGAATGATCATGCAAATATTGCACAGCGGCTCAGTAACTACTACTGCTGCCTGACAGCACCGAGGACCTGGGTTCGATTCCACCCTCATGTACTGTCTTTGTGGAGTTTGCCCATTCTCCCCATGTCTGCATGGGTTTCCTCCCACAGTCCAAAGGTTAGGTAGATTGTGCAGATTAGGTGGATTAGCCATGGGAAATGCAGGGTCACAGGGATAGGGTTGGGGAGAGACTCTGGATGGGATGCTCTTCGGAGGATCGGTGTGGGCTCAATCGGCTGAATGGCCTGCTTCCACACTGTAGGGATTCTATTATTAGGTTGCTGGAAGATGAACAACAAGAAAAAAGAAGTCCACAAGATATTTATAGGGATGAGTAGGTTCTTAGGGCTGGTTCTCTACTCAACCAAGCTTTGGTGGTGTTGGGGTGGGGAGTTAGAACAAACTGGAATGAAGTAACCAATCCTTTCAACAGAATATGGCTGAAGGTCTGGGTGCTGGCTGCAAGTGTTGACACTTCTGCCAACTGAAGGAATCTACTGTTAACCTGTTGAATTTTTGGAAACGCCAAGCTGAGGAAAGTATGTCTTGGATACAAAATTCCCCTGTTGAAGAATGTTAGAGCCAAAAGAGTTTTCACTGAATATGGCTGCACGCAAATCATCAGAGATACTTGTTGAACAGAGAGTTTGCAACTTCAGATGGTTGTATGACACTTTACAGCAACCACTTAATGGAAGTAATTGTAATTTTATTAATTGACAGTTTGAGATGGAGAATCGTTACTATAATCGTAACTTTAATTGTAATAATAAATTGAATAATAGGGTGCACAGAAGATTTATGAGAAATAGGAATCCCATCCCTAAAACCAGTAATATGGATTGGTGACATTAGGATTCCTTTTCTTGAAGAGTAGGAGGTTCAGAGGAGAACCCATGAGGGGTCTGGATGGACTAAATAGGGAGAAACTGTCCCCACTGATGAAGGGATCAAGAATGAAAGGCACACATTTGAAGTAATTGGTAAAAGAAGCGAAGGCGAGATGAGAAAAAGCTTCGTCAAGCATTGAGTGGTTAAGGATGAGGGGCTGCTGCTTATTTAAACAAATAATAGCAAGTTTACAAGTGTGATGACAGTCCCTAGCTTTAAAAAAACACTTCTACAACAAAAAATAGTAACAATAAACAGTGAAAAAAAGTTTGCTACATTTAAAAGGCTTACATTGTGATTGTAGAGTTGCTCACCGAGCTAGGTAACATTGTCAGTGCGCCTCCACTGAAGCGTCAGTGTTCTGTCCCACTTGTTATTTATGTGTCTCGGTTTGCTGGGGTGGTTAGTATTATTTCCAGTTCTGTTTCTCAGTGGTTTGTACACAGGGTCTAATTCAATGTGTCTGTTGATGGAGCTCCAGTTGGAATACCAGGCCTCCAGGAATTCTCTGGCGTGTCTCTGTTTGGCTTGTGTGATTATGGATTGTCCCAGTCGAATTCGTGTTCATAGGCCAAACCAGAAGAAAGCTGACAATACGGATACACAAACATCAACCAGCCACCAAGAGAAGCGACCAATTCTCCCTGGTCTCACTACACACGGATAATGAGGGACATGAATTCGACTGGAACAACACATCCATAATCGCGCAAGCCAAACAGAGACACGCCAGAGAATTCCTGGATCCTGGTATCCAACTGGAGCTCCATCAACAAACACGTTGAATTAGACCCTGTGTACAAACCACTGAGAAACAGAACCGGAAATAATACCAACCACCCCAGCAAACTGAGACATATAAATAACCAGCAGGACAGAACACCGACGCTTCACCGAAGACGCACTGATGATGTTACCTAGCAGGGTGACAAAATATTTGCAACCAAACCCACCGGCTCGGCGAGCAAGTCTACACAACCTCATCCACAACCCCAGCTACAAATCTTCTGAAAAAACTTTAAGGCTTACATTGTGTCCAGTTGTCAGTCAATCTGCCATTTTTTTCTACCAAAAGGGCACAAGAATGATTTTCAAAAACCCATGAGACATAACTCTATTTTGTTGCAAATGTCACCTATAGGCAACAGCCTACTGTTACAAGCCTGAACTCTTAATTGGGCAGCAAATTACAAGCCGTTTATTGGCCCAGCATTAGTAAGGGCATTGATCAACGGATAATATCACATAAACCACATCAATCCCAACAATTGAGAGGACCTCTCCTTTCACAGAAGACTGCCTCTGAGCTGTACAAATTTACAATTGATGTTTTCTATGTCCAAGGATAATTATATTCTGATAAATGACAATTTTACCAAATTTTCTTTTGTGTAATAAATCAAAGATATGACTCATGCAACAGTTGCTGACACATCCAGTTTATAACTCAACAAATCACATCCGACAATGATCCTCACTAGCGCACCCTTCCAAGATATGCAACAAATGGAGTGTTCAACATATTACCTTTTCTCCTCATGACTCTGCGGAAAGGTCTTGCTGAACTCATTGCTCATGCTCTAAAAAAAATCCATCGTCATTAAATGTAAAGTGACTTGCTGAGATTTTCCAACAGCCACGTTAAGTCTAATGCTCTCGTGTTTGGGAGCAGATCCACCAACCAACCAGTTGTCAGGGACAGAGATGAAGTCCTTACTTAAGCTGCATTAGAGGCTGTTCAGAGAAGTTTCACAAGACTGATTTCAGAGATGACAAATTTGATTTATGGAGAGAGATTGAGCAGTTTTGACCTATACACTTGAGTTTAGAGGAATGGAGGTATAGAAGATGAAGGGCATTGACAAAGTAGATGTAAGGAGGATGTTTCCTCATGTGGGGCAATGTAGAACAAGGGGTCATAGTTTTAGGATAAGGGTGAGCATATTTAAAATAGAGATGAGGAGAAATTACTTCTCTCAAACAGTTGTGAATCTGTGGAATTCACTACCTCAGGGTGTAGTGGATGCTGAGACTTTGAGAAAATTTGAAGAGGTAGAGGACAGATTTTTAATTAGCAATAGGTTGAAGGGTTATGGAGGGTGGGCAAAAAAGTGGAGTTGAGCTGAAATGAGATCAGCCATGATAATATTAAGTGGTGGAGCAGGCTCAAGGAGCTGAATTGCTCATTCCTGTTCTTGTTCTTATATAAATCAATGGCTTGAGAATGAAATTTTTGGTAAAGTGCAAGGTAAAGGCTGTGGTCTTTCCAATATTTAGTTAGAAGAAATCTTTGCTCCTACAATACCAAAAAACAAACAAAACAGCTAACAACAGACAGGCACTGGAGAAATTGGAAGAATTGACAGGTCACGTCAATGTATGTATGAAGTTTGATATTGTGTTTTTGAATTATGTCACAGAGGGCCAGAACATAGATATGAAAGTAGGGGAATGTTGAGATCCTTGGGGACCTCTCGAGTGTTCCAGCAGCACATGGGTAGGATTATGAAACACATACGTCGCTGTGTTTGTATAGCTGACGTTATTACAGTCATGGATCAGTCAAAGAAAGAGCATGACCACAATCTTCAACTACTGATAGCAAGCAGCGCAACAACATGGGTTGGCGTTTTATAGAATGAATTGTCAGGTCAATGTAAGCTTTCAGATCCATTTACACTGCCCACAAAGTCCAGGCAAGATTGGGAATATTAAACAAATGTCCAACCTATAGGATAAGGATTCTGTGACATTGTCTTGCATTTCTTTTTAATTTCCTCTCACCATTTATTCCCAACTTTCCAGAAAGGATATCTCTGCTGAGAGATTTTCTCAAAAAGTCATCTCCGTATATGGCTAAATGACAATCAATACATCTTTGATTCTCTCAACATCCCCCAACTGAAATACTGTGACCCAGGAGAGACATGATTCTGGAAGTGGATGGATTGCAAAAACACCCTAGGTGCCTGCCTTTTGCAAGATGGAATGCCAGTTGCTTTTGGTTCAAAAGCTGTCATTTGCCGAAACAAACCATTCCAATATAGTGCGTGAGACATTAGCTCTGTGTCTGACATCATCCAGTTTCACACCTACTTATTCAACAAGAATTTCACCATTTGAAACAGACCAGAAGTGACTGATAATGATTGAGTGACAGCAACCAGCAGCAAGATCACCAAACTGTCAGCCCAAAGCAACTGAGAATAACACATTACCAGATGGTTATAAAATCACCAGATCTGGCCAAATTATTAAAACTCCAAAGACTTGTATCAAAGTTTAAATTTTTACTCGTTAATTCCGTTCTGACATGCCTCTATAATTACTGAATTGATGTGAACCTCTGTACAAATGGTGTATATGTATTTGGGATTCTTTTTGTTTGGAAAAAGGGGGTTATAATGTTATATCTTGCAGACGTGATATACCGTTGAGCGACATGTTCGTGATGTCATCACATGGTCTATGACTTAATGGTGTAAAGTCTCAGTCTGTATTTTACAGATTCATCTTGCAGCATAACCCATTGAGGGAAATGTACTAAGTATGTCTGAATTGCTTAGCTTGAACACAGATATTAAACGCACACATGAAATACCAGGTATCGTAATAAAAGTTCATTGAATTCTTCAGTACTGTGACTCATGTCTCACTTGTGTGTTACGGGAGCTAACATATGTATCAGCTCATAATTGTTGAAGATCATCAGCTATTATGTCATGTCACTCAAATGCTGTGAAAATATGAATAAAAAAATTTGAGAAAACAAACATTAAATAAAAGCAATTTAACCACTTAAAAAAATCAATGATTTGCATGTCATTTTTTAAAGAATTTTAAATGTGAAAAAGATTTAGAATTATTTGAAAAAGCCACTTAGATGTCATGTAAACGATGTTTTCAGTCCCAAGTGAACATGTTGTAAATTGTACAAAGCTTTTTAGCTTAACATTGCAAGATGAATCAACTTTTTGACATAGCACAAGGAATTGCAATACTGGATTTTACTGATCATGAATATAAATAAGGTTTCTACATATTTCTGGAACTCTGGAGTCAGTGTACTCTGGACATGCTGTCGAAAGTTGGAAGATGTTTTTCCCCTATCACAGAAAAGCGTCGCTGTAATGCACAAAACACAGTTGTAAATGCGCAGTTTCAGTTAACGTCCATTTGTATTTTTGTTTGTTTAATCAGTTTTTCTACATTTGGACATTATACTGACGTTGGCCTGCACAAAAATTAGTGACTGACTTTTTTTTTCCTTTATTCATTCACAGGATGAGGGCATCGCTGGCTGGGCAGCATTCATTGCCCATCCTTAATTGCCCAGAGGGGCAGTTAAGAGTCAACCACATTGGTGTGGGTCTGGGGTCACATGTAGGCCAGACCAGGTAAGGATGGCAGTTTCCATCCTTAAAGGACATTAGTGAACCAGATGAGTTTTTCCTGACAATTGACAATGATTTACAGTCATCATTAGATTGTTAATTCGAGATATTTATTGAATTCAAATTCCACCATCTGCTGTGGTGGGATTTGAACCCGGGTCCCCAGAACATTATCTGGGTCTCTGGATTAACAGTCCAGCGATAATACCACTAGGCCATAGCCTTCCTTAAGTGCTGGGGTGGGGTGGAGCATCCACAAGTACACAATATATGCAACTCCTTTCTTTGATTCACTTATTCTCTGTGCTGTTATCCTTGGCTTGATGTGCGACAAGTAATACAAATCATAATAACACTGCAATAATTTTAATCATATTTCAAACAAAGTGTCACTGCTAGTCCCTTTCCCTCTGCTTCTGCATTTGTTTTCCTTATTTAGATCAACTTGAGATATCCTTATGTGAAAGTGCCTGTACAAATACACATTAATTTATAATCTAAACTTCTGTTGCTTTGAATTTTGGAGCAGATTTTACTTTTCTTACGTGAACAGAATTGGATCACCTAAACGACCAAAATATACCCCTCACCCAGTTTTTGCCTTTGTTGTATGGATGTGTGCCGATAAGGATAGGAACATCTCTGATTTATTGTAGGAACCATTTGGATGGACTGAAGGTCTTTCTTCATAAATTTTAAGTGTTCTCTCTCCTTTAAGGGGAGGTATGTCTTACCATGGGGTGAATCTCATAAGGTGGTGCAATTACATTGATTTTTCACAATTCTGGACCTTCTTGTGCTATGTAAAATGTAGTCAACCTGTAGGACTGGTTTGTTTTATGGGCATTTTGTGTCTTTTTTTAAATTTATGCATCTAATTTTATATGTAATAAAAGTTTTTAAAATGCTTGAAATATTCTGGTCAGACAAAATTTGCCAAGACAGAGTTAATGTTTCAGGTCAATGGTCTTTCATCAGAACAGCCCTGCTGAGCATGCCTGCATTGTGGTGTATGTTTCAGATTTTCAGCATCCTGACTACCCGGCTTATTTTATTTTAATGTCCTATTTTGATATTTCCCTTTCATGAGATTGCAGGGCAATTTGCACTGGAACAGCTAACAGTAAAAACTATAACTAGAAGGGATTTATTTTAAGAAGTTCATTGGGACGGGGCAAAAGTCATTAAAAGAACCTTAAAATCAAATTAGCAAGGTTAAGATAATCAAAACAAAAACGTATGCAACATCACGGAAAATGTCCAGTTGACAGACATTACATATTGTGTAACATTAATGGTTTGCCTAGTTTGAAGAAAGTGGCATTGAGTAAACCTGATTCAATCCAACAGACTCCAACAATGGATGACACATTAACACCTCTGGGAAGAACTTTAATAAAAGAAAAGAAACTCACTATGAAACAGTAAAAGAAAAGCACGGCAAATTAATACAAAAGTAAAATACAACCAATGATGGAAATGCAAAATTAAAATGAAATTGCTGGAAATACTTAGCAGGTCAGACAGAAACAGTTACATAGGTGGACGTTTATTAAAATGTATGTCGCCAATGCATACAGCTAGCCTGTGGGACATTCCACTCGGGTTTACAGGTAGCACCTCATGAACAAGCTGCCACTGGGGCTTTCATTAAAAGGTCTGGCATCTCAGCAGAGCCAACAGGAATAGTTGTGGAATGTAGGAGTCCTGCAGCTTGAAGAATCAGCAAAAAAAAATTAAGAATAGCATGTTTGAGGTGGAAACCCTTCTGAGGCCATTCTTTGAACAAAATAATTCCTTTCTGCCCTGTTACTGCAGTCAGCGGGTGGCTTCCCCAATTGGATTGTGGTATTGCAGGGTGGGGGACTCACGGTCCAGTAAAATGATAATTAGTTGGTGATTTACATATTAAATTTGCTTCCCAGCTCCTTAAGGCTGGAAGACTGTCCAAAGCCAAGTGCATCATTACTATTATTCCCCAATGTTGGGGCATGGCCTGAGATTTAATCTACATCTGTTTTTGCCTCCCTATCACTTCTCTCCCATCTCCACTGCAATGATTCACCCTTGGGCAGGGCAGTAAAACATTTTGCAAGATTTCAGGGCAGTCATTAATGAACAGAACTCAAAACATCTGATTGCTTTTTTTAAAAACAGAAGGTGACGTATTTCTTTTTCTTTGCCGTTTTGGTTTTCTCCCTCATTTCCTATTCAATAGGAATCGGAGGAAGTAATAGTAAAATCCTATTGAAGATCAAAAAATGAATCACTGTAATAGAAACAGAGTTTTTAAAGCATGGAAGGAAACTTGGGATTATTTTGAGCTGAATGAACAATTGGTGGGACCTGCCGTATTAGACTGGGTGGGCCTCCAACCCTGCATGATTTAATACACTGCTGCTGCCAAGAAAGGAAGTTTGCCAAAATCCTTATGGCTTGAACAACAAACTAAATAATTGCAACTGCAAATCTGTCACCCAAAAACAATATTTTCTTCAGTGGTTAATTTATCAACAGGGCCGGCTGCCATTGGTCGTTGCATAACCGTGCAGAAAGGACAATTATATAACAATTTTGTGCAACAGTCAGAAGAGATGATATTTAGCAACGAAGCTAAACTAAAGTGTGATTCATCAGCATGTGACTAACAGGTCACAAATAATTTATCCAAGACTTTTTATTGGAACTTCATAAATTTGAAGTTACACAAAAATGGTTGAAAGAGAAACCAAATAACCAGATTCACAGTTACTTGACGTGAGGCCAAAAACTGGTAACTGATAGGTTTCATGGTGAAAATCAGAGTCTTGGTTTACTGCCTTTCTAAGGCAAAACCTTGCAGAATCAATTCCACTTCCTTTTACCCAGAGAACAGATTGATACAGCCTGAGTAGGTATGTTTTACTCTCATCTTGAATTGCAAAGTTTTAAAAAAAATTTTGATTTCTGATACGGCTAAAGGCTGTTTGCTCCATTAAACCCCACCCTGCATGGACTGGGAGAGATGCTCTTCAGCAGCTGCGAAGAATGGGTTTCTTGAATGTCTTACAGTTTTGAACTGCAGCATCCTTCAATTTCTGCTGGTTGATTTCCTCTTCACTGATAACCCAATTGACAGGCTAGAGGTTTGCTGGGTAGGGAAGCATAATGTACAAGGTCACAGCACATAGGTGTACCAGGAAGGTGTATGTGTGACAGAGAGATGGTGGGGTTAAGTGGAGGAAACGCTGTCATTTCTCCTGCTCCACAAGCAGGTCTTAGAAAGAAACATACGTCATGCATTCAGCTTCCATGCATCATTTCATCAGGAAAGGCTTCCAGGGTTTGGAAAACACAGCTAACAGGAGTTTAAAAATTGAATGACTATAAAATGATGGCAGAGAGCCCTGTAAAATGATGAATCAGCCTGGAGCAAACAGTTTGGTAGGTGAGCACTTGTTCCAACACACTTAAAGTCATAAAGTTTACAGCATTGAGTTAGACTGGGTTCTTCAGAATTTTGAATGTAACCTCTGGTCTGACCTTATGTCATTTCTTTTAAGCAGTTGAAATTCAGCCCTTCATTCTAAAGAGTTATAATTGAGAATCCATCAGAGATCCTATTTATATAGATAATCACACCATTTATATCTGCCAGGAGAACCCTTTGTATCTAAAAATAGATTTAAACTGGTCAGACATCCCGAGTGGTGCTTACTCATGCACAATAAGTGTTAATTCCATTAACCAATAACCATGTGCTTACTTATCATTTCCCTACAGAATCCTATGAATCTAATCTAAACCATATGTTAAATGCATCACACAGAATATATTCCCCTGTGCAAAGATATTATTTCTGGCTTCAGCATTATTCAGCTATTATTCATTGTTCCACATGAGAATTGTTATTCTAATATACATGTCAATTACCCTTTCTGAGCAACAAATGACCAGAATGAACATTGCCCTATACCCTTGTCATTTCTAGCCTTCGATTTATTATCCACTCCCGTTTTCTTGCTGCATTATGAGCAGTGCCTGGAATTAAGAGGAATTTCTAAATGACTTCTTGAGCATTCTTGCTAGCTTTTTCACACTTTTCTATCTTTATCCAACTCAAGACTGTTAGCAGAATGGACAAATGATTTGCAAATGAAGTTCAATGTAAATAATTGATAGGTAGTACATTTTGGTCAGAAGAAGAGATGTTAATCATTTTTGTGGGGTGCTTGCAAGTCTCACTGGAGGAACAGAAAGATGTTGGCTATCAACTGCAAGAGTTGCATCACAGGTTATAAAGGCCATTAAAATAACAAACCTTACACTAGGTTTTATTCTTAGAGAGGTAGAATTGAAATGTGTTGAAATGTACAAAAGCTATATCAATTCAGTTCTGGTCCCCAGTTTGAGAGGTTTGGAGGTACAGGAGAGGATGCAGGGAATATTTACAACAATGATGTTAGAAATGTGCTGGCGCATGCGTGAGCAAAGGATTGACAAGTTAAGTTACTTGGCTTTTCAAAAACAGCTGATGGATGACCTAATAAGGTCTTTAAAATTATGAAATGTTTTGCTTAAGTGGACATAAAAAAAATTGCTCCTGTGGCCGAGAGTATAACTAGAAGTTATAAGATAGTCACCAAAAAAATAAATAAGGTATTTAGAAGTTTTTATTTTACTCAGATGAATAATAAATGTGTGGAACTTGAGACAAAGTGAATAGCATAGTGAACAGTATTGATGTATTTTACAGGAAATGAAGCAAGCATAGGAAGAAGGGAATAGATGGATATGACGGTAGATGTAGATGAGAAAAGTTGGGAGGAGGCTAGAGGGGAACTCTGGTTTAGCTGAATGGCCTGACCATGTGATCTATAATATTATGTCAGTTTTTCATTGAGAGGATGCAGGGAGGGGAAGCCTCACGTGTCTCTTCAACTTGGTGACCCTGTCGGAAGAGGTATTAATCTTCGACTCTCATTCCTGCCGACTGGCCTTTAAAATTCACTCAAACTGTTTATCAAAATCATCTGCTGAGCTCCTTCAACCTTCATAATCATCTTGAACTGACTCACTCCCCTGTGTTCCTCAAAAGGTCTCTCAATGATCAATACTCTGGACTACAACCAGACAGTTTTCAAACATGCTCCTTCAATTAGTATTTTTTGCTTTCTTAAGCACAAATACTGCACAGCATTAAGAACTCCTAGCCTACCACACTACACCTTACAAATGACTTTAATAGTTCAAACAGTTGAGCAAACCCTTCTTGGACTTCATAACTTGTCTTAGTGAAGAGCAATCCAGAATGGATGCCATTTTAAGAAGTATTAGTGAAAATATCATGGGTGCCAGTAAGGTGGAGAATTGGTAATGACTTGATTCATAACATACAACTGATTTTCATGAGTTATGCAATACAATGGGAATAATATAAGCAAAAAGGTATTCTCAGTTTATCTGCAATAATGAATGGGCTATTAACACTACAAAAACAAAGCTCAATCCTCTGGCTTAGCAAATTATTGCCCCTCAAAATGTAACTTACAGTATGCAGCAATAACTTCTGAAATAATCAGAGAAAACAATGAGTGCAGCTGGGAAAATTGGCTTTTTGCATACTTAAGTCGCTGATACATTCTAATAAGGCTTACCTTTAGTATAAGAATTCTTTAAAAAAATCCATTAGACTATTTTACAAGAAAACCTTAATACAAGTCAACTAATTAGCTACTCATTCTTTTTCATCAATGCTTCAACACATATTGTGAAATGTGAATGTATAATGTAATGTCAGATATATCACTTTTTCTTAGGTACTGTAAAATTTTTTTAAAAAAGGAGCCATTAGTAGAAAATGGCTTCTTTCAGATCTTCAGTAAAAACAAGACTTTTAATATTTTCCTATTTGCACCTCTACCCCCTCTTCCACTGTTCCATGTTTACATAGCGTCCTTTTCCAATTACTGTACGTGAAACAAACTATGTTCAATTTCTAGGAGATACAGGTGTTATGAGTGAATTCTAAACAGTGTCATTCCCTCCATGTTCAAAGTGCATCATGTTAAATCAACTTATCCTGTCTAATTTTCCAGTAGAATAAAACACAGTCACAGGGAATACTTTGTCCACAGACAAGTTGCATTTCACTGACATTATGTACAAAATGGGGCATTGTCCCTTCAAGCAAAAGTGCAATTTCTTCCTTAAGATACCAATTCAGAGAGAAACATAATATACAAAAGGACTCACACAGACAAGAGAGGCATTGTAGTGCTTCACATGTCCCACTGGACAATTTATTAGCATGCATAGCTCAAACTAGTGTGTAGGGGTCAATTCCTAATTGGAAATTAAGAATGACATTCAATTCAACAACATGATCAGTCTCAGAAATGGTTAAATCACTGAAGGCAGCTTTCAACTGAGAGTTGAAATTTATTGGTCATTATAGTAGGCAAATTCAGACAGGTATAAAAGTGCTGAATTTAAACATAAATATCCTGTAAATAGGTTTGAAATTACAGCAAAATTTATACAATACAGTGCAAAAGTGTAAAAATGGATTTATTAAACTGAATATCCATTAGCACTGCTTTGTAGAGGGAGATTTATGTCAAGGTTTATTCCACAGATTATCATAGTAAACACTGCTCTACAATATAAATAAATTAACAGCACCTTCTGGAAAAGTAAAAAAATCTTGTATTTCATAAAGTCTTAGAAAGACACACGTGCAACCAAAGCATAGCTTTTCCGATTACATAGGAACAATCATGCAAACAGCAAAAGTTTCAGAGACCATATACCTTTTGTTTGATCCAACTTCATTTAAATGTCATTGCTTTCATAAATCTTCATAAAATATTTTCAGTCTACAAACTGTGTAGTTACCATATGTGTTTTATTGAATTTAGAGAACGTAACAATCTTCTGGATGAGTAAAGTATGAATGATGGTTAAAATTATACCACAATATACCTCAAATAGACTTCCAAGGCATTGTAGGTAACAGTCTACAAGTGAAATATTTGGTCAGTAACACATTTTGACCCAAAAGAAAGAAAATCAATCTGCCTGGGAGAACAGCAGATACTTGCTTGATACCACTGAATTTGAGTACAAACTTCCATTTTTGTGTCTCATTTTCTATCAACAGAGGAAAAATGAGTTTGTTTAATTTGAGCAGGGCATGACACTCATTGGCAAGAGTTGTGACGGCTAGAAAGAGGGAAGAGGTGAAGAGAGAAATTCAAGTCAAGAGCTAACACTGACACATGTACAATGAGCTGAATTGTGTCATTTTATGCTCTCATTTCCATTACATTTATTCAGGTTGAACTAGCCCAGGTGGGTTGATGCCTTCTCTTCCTTTTTTTCATCCTGCTTTCCTCCCAACCAAATTTAAAAGTAAGAAGACATTTTTAACTTTGACAAATGCCACTGGACAAGCAACTAGTTCCTTTTTTCTAACACTGCACCTTTTGGATGAGCAACATAAAACACAATAATGATCAACAGTTATTCATGAAAATGACCATATTGATAAAGATTAGGAATCATTTACATTAAAGCACCAAGATACCATTCAATTCATTAAGCACACTTAATGTGTGTTATAACAATAAGCTTTATCTACAAATAATAAAATGCAAAGGAAAGGCAATTAAACCCAGGGTGCATTGAATCTACAGTTCATGTACAATGAAATGTTTCGAAGTAAATTCTTTTTCATAGCATTTACTAGTTAATTTGAGTCCTGTTGTGGTAAACAAAGCTCAAAAATAAT